>NW_026652322.1:967939-993449 GCF_009828535.3 Hylobates moloch
CTCTGTGGCCCAGGCTGGAGTGCAATGGCGTGATCTCAGCTCACTGCAAGCTCCGCCTCCCAGGTTCCCGCCATTCTCCTGCCTCAGCCTCCCGAGTAGCTGGGACTACAGGCACCCGCCACCATGCCCGGCTAATTTTTTGTATTTTTAGTAGAGACGGGGTTTCACCGTGTTAGCCAGGATGGTCTTGATCTCCTGACTTTGTGATTCGCCCACCTCGGCCTCCCAAAGTGCTGGGATTACAGGCGTGAGCCACCGCGCCCGGCCGCCTGTGTGAAGTCTTAAATGAGATCCTTAGATTCCGTTTTTTCAAGTCAGAATCATTTAACTAACTTCCACATACGCATAACAATTGTACAAAAACATTTTACCCCAGAGAATCTGGGAAAGAGGAAAGACTATGTTAATATTTAGAGATAATCTTTCCAAAGGGCACTATTAATTTTAATGGCTACGCTCTAGAATTTTATTTATATAAAATTCAAGAAGCAGAGGTCAAAAAGGAGTCTCACACCAAAAGATTAGATACTGCATCATTCCATTTGTATAAAATTCTTAAAAAGGTCAATGGCAGCAATAGAAAACAGACTGGTAGTTGCCTGGGCTCAGGGGTGTGGGTGAGGTGGAAACTGTCTGCAAAAGTGCACTAAGGAACTTTTTGGGGGTGATGGTTAAATGATCACATATATTTGTCAAAACTCAAACTGTACATTTAAAATTCGGTGAATTTTGTTGTATGTAAACTGCATCTCAATAAAATTGATGTTTAAACTGGAACCATATCAAATGATGGAATAATATAAATTAATTAGAAAGAACAGATGTTGCATTTTACCCTGTTTTTAGCATTTGTCATTTTGTCCTGCTTAGCCTGGTAAAGTATATCCTGGTAAGTGGATGCCAAGGGCTCTTCAAGATTTACAAGCATGGCATTGGGATTTTTCAAAGCTGCAAATGTGTCGGCTGGAATTCTACGGTCAATAGCTTCATTAATAGCAATAACAGCAGCATGTACTAAAAAAAAAAACAAAAAAAAGCAACAGAAACACTGAGATTATATAGATTACAGGATGTATATCACAATAGAAAACAACATTGCACCCCCCAATAGAGATAGAGGCTCCTTTTCACAGAGAAATAACGACCGGGGTTCGAAGACTGGCTCCCTGGGCCAGGCTATGAGCCTAGCCTCTTCCTTACAGTATGCAAAGCCACAGCTCCATCTGTGATCTAGTGATCCATGTTTGGGATGGTGAATTTGGAATCTCACAGAGAAATACTCGTAAGAGAGCCTTGCAAGGAGCACTTCCTCTGGAGATATTTGCCTTAATTACCAAGTAAACACCATAATACAATAAGAAACTCAATGAGCCATGGAAATACAGGACTTCCTTTCTTTTTTTTTTTTTTTTTTTTGAGACAGAGTTTCACTCTTGTTGCCCAGTCTGGAGTGCAGTGGCGTGATCTCGGCTCACTGCAACCTCCACCTCTTGGGTTCAAGTGATTCTCCTACCTCAGCCTCCCGAGTAGCTGGGATTACAGGCACACACCACCATGCCCAGCTAAATTTTTGTATTTTTAGTAGAGACGGGGTTTCACATGGCCAGGCTGGTCTTGAACTCCTGACCTCAGGTGATCTGCCTGCCTCGGCCTCCCAGAGTGCTGGGATTACAGGCATGAGCCACCGCACCCAGCCAGGATTTCCTTTCTAAATGCTTTCACTTTAAGCAGAATTAATCACGTATTTCCAAATAACAACAGCATGGAAGACTATGTGTTTACAACTACATCTGTGGACTTAAACTTGCTAGCAAGATTCATAATGTCCTAGATCATCACTATAGAATTAATTATTGGAAATGGTGGCAACAATCCCAGTTGAACCCACGAGATTTCTCTCTTCTTACATGCGGCTTCATCCACTGACAGTTCATTAGCCAGGATGCCCCCAATCTTGCTAAAGGCAGGCATCTGGATGCCATACTTCTCCAACTCAGTCTTCATGTTGTTGATTTCTTCTTCTACAGGAGGGAATTAATAACCAGTCAATCAAGCTAAGCACCTTTCCATAACCAAGAGAAGGAAACATATTCCTCAACTATGCAATGGGATAAAATGGCATTTACCTTTTAAGGTTTTAGAAGGATATAAAGATACAATGTATGGAAAGCACTTAACACAGTAATTGGTATATAAAATGCAGTCAAACATTGTTATTATCAAGGGCATCAAAAATAACTATAAAGTGAGAAGGTCCTACAGGAAATAGTTTTTCAAAATTGCTACTTATGGCATTTCCTACAATGAACTTACAAATGGAACAGCTTTAATGTGAGCTCAACAATAAGTGAATCACAGACTAAGTCAGTTATCTCAGTCTTTACAATCATTAGCTGCTATTCAACAATTTCATTTCTAAGGCAGAAAGCCAAATGATAAAGAAAACATGTAAGGTCTGGTCCTTTCCCCAGGTCTGGTGAATAACTTCCCTGGAAGGAAAAAATATCATGAACAGAAACTTTCTTACCAATTTTTAAACTTTCAAGCCTACAAAATAATCACCACTTTGAAAGACTTGAATCTATCTTACCCTTAAACAATATTACCACTGCCCTTTTTCTCCCCAACCCCTCATCTCTTCAAGCATCTGGCTATAGCAAATACACATAGAAACACCCACCCAAATAAGCTTAAATTTTAAAATTACTAAATTGCCATCTTTGTGTCATCTCACTCCCCACTCTCCCTCTTGCTTTGCCCACAACAGATGCTTGATAGAATGGAAAGGGAAAGATAGTTATAAAGCTTTTTTCAACATACCCAAACATTTAAGGTTATGTGTTAACATTATTATATGTTTTATATATGTTAATGTTATCCCCAATTTACATATAAGAAAACTGAGACTCACTAATCATGTTCACATTATAAGTGAGAGAACAGAGCTTGAAATTCCAAGTTTAGTGTTCTTTACCCCACATTAGAGAAGCAAATTATTCATATTTTTTTCACCTCCACTGCCAGAGTATTCTTAAAGCCCTAGGTCTTTAAAATTGGTACTGCTGGCT
Source organism: Hylobates moloch (assembly GCF_009828535.3). NCBI lineage: Eukaryota > Metazoa > Chordata > Mammalia > Primates > Hylobatidae > Hylobates > Hylobates moloch. The sequence goes on from NW_026652322.1 coordinate 971,008, forward strand.
CTCCAGGCTATTTCCACATAATTCAAGCATTTCCTGCCAAGTCTGTAACTCCTTACCTGTGAAGTCAACCTTTCCATATAGGTCTTGAATCTGAGGGGCCAGGCCTAGCTTGAACAGGTACAAACTAGAAGATACAATATGCAAAAGGTTAGGCCTCCCAGCTGTGCCTAGCTGCCACCCTTAAAAGGAGAAAATCAGCATGAAGAATAAAATAGAAGCATTCTGAACACTGAGACTCCCAGTACCCACAACAGTCTCCTTTGTAGTTACAATACTCTATTTACCTCAGAGGTTTTTTTTTTTTTTTAGTTTAAATGACAACATTGTCCTAAAAAGTCACATAACACAATACAAAGAGCACTGGACTGGGAGAAATCAGTAGGCACAAATTCAAGTCCAGGTTCTGGCACTAACTCAACGTATAATTAGATGTTAATGGCCAGGCACAGTGGCTCATGCCTGTAATCCCAGCACTTTGGGAGGCTGAGGTAGGCAGATCACCTGAGATCAGGAGCTCGAGACCAGCCTGGCCAACGTGGCAAAACCCTGTCTCTACTAAAAATACAAAAATTAGCCAGGTGTGGTGGCATGTGCCTGTAATCCCAGCTATTCAGGAGACTGAGGCAGGAGAATCGCTTGAACCTGGGAGGCAAAGGCTGCAGTGAGCCGAGATCACACCACTGTTCTCCAGCCTGGACAACAGCGAGAGACTCCGCCTCAAAAAAAAAAAAAAAAAAAAAAAAAAAAAAGATGTTAACATTAACGTTCATATAATGTGAAGTGTCTCTTCATTTGTTTGCTTTCCTGTAATCAATAAGTTTTAAATAACAAGACATTTTAGAAAAGCTTCATAAAAATTATTCAGATGGCAAATCTTAAACTGAATTCATATTACTGATGGAAAAGTTTAATCCAGGTAATTTAACAGTTTTAGATAAAGAATATTTCATGTATTTTTACTTTTTAATTATCAGGTTGGTGAAAATTATTTTTACTTCTTAAACTTAAAAAATAATCAACTAGACTCTAAGCTTCATGAAAGCAGGGACAATACAGGGCTCATTCACTAATGTCTATCCAGAGCCTAGCATATATTAATAAACATTAATCAATATTTGACAGATGGATAGATGGATAAATTAATGTCCATAAGCCTGTGTTAAGTGGATTCTAAAGCCCTAGCTGATCAGAACCAATAAATTAGAAGAGATCAGAAGGGTATTTTACAGATACTGACAAAAGCAAGACATTGACCGTTTAAAGTAAGCAGGGAAATAAGAAATATATAAGAAATAAATCATAGAAACTTAAAGTGGTATACAGTTTTTGTAAATAATCTATAAACCTCAATATCATCTAAATACAAACACGCATCATGTACACTGCAATCACAGAACTGATCAAAATTTAAATTGTATATAATAAACCCAAATGTATAATAGAAAAACAAAAAAATAAATCGAGTATTCTCAAAACACACTAGAATTTATACATCCACAGAAGCTAATCATTTTCTCAGAGAAGTGCAAGTATAAGTCATATGTATATGATTAAATGCTTTTCTTTCAGGTAAAACACTCAAGATGGATATATAAAGCGCCTCTCTCAGAAGATTTTAAATGTATTCAAAAAATTCTCCAGACTGGGTGTAGTGGCTCACACCTGTAATTCCAGTACTTTGAGAAGGAGAGGCAGGAGGATAGCTTGAGGTCAGGAATTCAAAACAGCTTGAGCAACATAGCAAGACCTTGTCTCTACAAAAAAAATTTTTTAATTAGCCAGGTATGGTGGTGCATGCCTGTAGTCCTAGCTATTTGGGAGGGTAAGGCAGGAGGATAACTTGTGCCTGGGAGGTTGTTACAATGAGTCAAGATCACACCTCTGCGTTCCAGCCTAGGCAAAACAGTAAGAACTCTGCCTCTTTAAAAAAGAAATTCCAAAGCAAAATAACTAATAACTTTTTATACATGTAATATGTTTCCTTATATATTTTTCTCACTAATACATGACATCTGCATTCTTAATTAAGAGAATATTTTTCTCCAAGAATTTCTTTCTCATTTATTCCTACTTGGAAATAGGGTACAAGAAATTTTAAGAAAGTTCAAGAATGTTGCTGATATGGTTTGGGTCTGTGTCCCTGTCCAAATCTCATGTCAAATTGTAATCCCCAGGTGGGGGCCTGGTGAGAGGTGATTGGATCAATGGGGGCAGATTTCCCCCTTGGTGCTGTTCTCCTAACAGTGAGTGAGTTATCGCTAGATTTGGTTTTTTAAAAGTATGTAAGCACCTCCCCACCTCTCTCTTCCTCTTGTTCCTGCCATGTGAGATGTGACTGCTTCCTCTTTGTCTTCTGCCATGATTGTAAGTTTCCTGAGGTCTCCCCAGCCAAGCTTCCTGTACAGGCTGTGGAACCTTAAGCCAATTAAACCTCTTTTCTTTATGAATTACCCAGTCTCAGGTATTTCTTTATAGCAGTACAAGAACGGACTAATACAGTTGCTTTCACAGTACCAAGAACACTGAATTAGCTTTTAATGTCTTCCAATGGTAAATTAAAGGTGCTACAACCGTATCACTGGCTGATATAAAAAGTAGACGTGGGCCCCATCTTTAACTCTCTTTAATTATTACGAGTATTTTATGGAGATACGGGAGCTAAGAATGGATTCAAAATGGCCAGTTAAGTCCTCTTACCCACAATCAAAAGTACTTAGCTTCACACTGAAACTTATAAACCCTAATGGTGAACAGCACTTTCCAATCTTTGCTCCTGCTCTCCCATGCCTACTTCTACAAATATACTGTTAGGCACCTATAATGCGTCAGCCTGTAGCTGCGCTTCAATTTATTTTTCTTATTTCCTACTTAAGCTGTACTTTGTAGCAATGGGCAGAAGGAAGCTATGTTAACCTATCTGGATTCTAATTATCTTTTCTGTGAATGGTGAGTAACCTAGAAGTCACTATGCCAATCTCAAAGATTATTAATAAAGACCCTGAAACACAGCAGGTAATTAGGAAACAGAATCTACTACAGGTCCACAGTCCCTCATCCAAATTCTTGGAGCCAGATATGTCTGAATGATGAATTTCTCAGATATTAGAAAGTGTATTTCTATTTACAGTGTATATGGTATTATAAAGTATCCCCAGCAAGCCCTGGGGCAGCATCCCCAATCCAATACATTACTTTCCGCAGAGAAACACACAAACATAATCATGCTAAGGAGACAAATGAGCTTACACCAAACTTAAAATCAATTTTCAGATAGTTTAGGGTTTTAATTTAGGATAAGAGATTATGGATCTCTTTAACCCCCAAATCAGTTATTAGAATAACAGAACAGGGGAAACAGGAAGAAAGTATACAAGTATTTTGAGAATGGAAAACTGGGGTCTTATCTGAGAGTGGAATGTTATCTAATTTAGTATGATTAAAGTACACAGTGACTATCTCTGGAATAATGCCAATCAAGACTTTAGAGAAAACAAAACAAGGCAAGCAGGGAGGATACAGAGAGGTAGTACTTTTCTGTCACTGTTGATCCAAAGGGAGATGGAGCCTTATCCAATACAGCAAGGTGAGGAACCTGCTTTGAATATGGTTGTGTTTTGTCGTAAAAGTAGACACTCTCAGCAATTATAAATACTTCCTATATATTATGAAATGTTGCCAATCCACCCTTCAGGAAAAACACCATAAAAAAGAAACCATAAATCACAAAACACACTGCTCTATATATACTTTCTAAGCCCAGATTGCATATTCAAGAGAAATGGAAAACAACAGCAGACTTCCTCTCTTTCTCATTCTGACTCTACCACTAGGAAGGCATAGTTAATTCTTTAGGCTCTACTACAGAGAATTTGAAGGCCTGGAACCCAGGTTACACTGCAGAGTAGTGGCTACACAACTAGCAGAGAGGAATTCTGCTTCCACCTTCCGATATCCATTGCAGGAAAGGCCTTCACAAGATTATCAACATGGACAAATCCCATGCAACACTAAGCCAAACACAATACTCAGAATTAATCTGATCTGCACTCAGACACACATATTTGGTAATGTTTTGTTTTGTTTTTTAGAGACAGAGTCTCGCTCTGTCATCCAGGCTGGAGTGCACTAGGACAATCATAGCTCACTGCAGCCTCAAACTCCTGGGGTTAAGTGATCCTCCCACCTCAGCCTCCAGAGTAGCTAGGACTACAGGTGTATGCCACCATGCCCAGCTAATTTTTTATTTCTTATAGAAATGGGGTCTCGCTACATTGCCCAGGATGGTCTCTAACTCCTGGCTTCAAGCAATCCTCCCATCTTGGTCTCCCAAAGCACTGGGATTACAGGTATGAGCCACTGTACCTACCCAGCCTCAGACACATATTTGAAATTGCTACATTCTCAACACGAGATCCACAAGTTCTCAGCTATATTCATTCTTTTGTATGTTTCACACTGATTCCAATGATACCACAGATCTAGTACATGTTTGATCAAGAAACTGGAGACAATAGTCTTCTTATAGATCATTATTATATACCTACTCCAATGTAATTAACACTTAGCAAGCACAGATAGAGGATGCCATATAAGAAGTGCAGCCCAAACAAAAATCTCACTCATGTCCCACTTGCTCTGCCATCTTCTCCTTTAGTCCTGTGGCCATCAAGTAAATCTGCTAAAATACTACACTACTGTACCACAGGTTGAGTATACCAAATCTGAAAATCCAAAATCCAAAATGCTCCAAAATCTAAAAATTTTTGAGTACCAACATGACCCTCAATGCTATAATTGGAGCATTCTGCACTTCAGATTTGGCATGCACAACTGGTAAGGATAATGCAAATACTTCAAAATCCAAAATACTTCTGGTCCCAAGCATTTCAGATAAGGGATATTCAACCTGTATAAGCATCTACTAATATGCCATCCCACCATCCTTCTAGACTTGTATCTTTTCCTTCCAATTTAATTTAGTATTCTGGGGACCTGAAAATTAAGTCACATTCCAAATTTACCATGACATTATGGGAAAAAAAATATTTTCTCTCATTTCTTATTATCATGTTTGTGTTGGTATAAAAATTATTATTATTATTATTTTTTTGAGATGGAGTTTCGTTCTTGTTGCCCAGGCTGGAATGCAATGGTGCAATCTTGGCTCACTGCAACCTCTGCCTCCTGGGTTCAAGCAATTCTCCTGCCTCAGCCTCCCAAGTAGCTGGGATTGCAGGCACCCACCACCATGCCCAGCTAATTTTTTGTATTTTTAGTAGAGACGGGGTTTCACTATGTTGGCCAGGCTGGTCTCGAACTCCTGACCTCAGGTGATCCACCCGCCTCAGCCTCCCAAAGTGCTGGGATTACAGGCCTGAGCCACCGCACCTGGCCTATAAAAATTACTGAATAAATGAACAAATGGCTTAACAACAGCAAGGACCTAGATAACTAAATAAGAGACTGCACCCCAAGTGAATGCATAGTTCACAGAAACACTAGATCAATTATGAAAGATATCAGGTTTTCAGAACAAAATTATCTGCTATTAAATAAATAAATCCCTTCTCCAAACTCCCTAGAAAAACACAGCTGTTTCTCACCATTTTGTTCAGATAACAGTATTTTATCCTATTTGGAACTTTTGAAACTAATGAAAAAACTTTTTCATTCTTACCTCAAGGATAAAAAACTACACACTCAATTCAGATGTTATTCATAATTTCCTTATTTTGCCAAGAAAATTTGATTACCTGAGAGCATGGATACAGTAGATACATCTTGGCATGTTCTTTCGATCATAGATATCTGTAGTTTCTGGGTAAAAAATCTAGGGAGAAATAAAAGAAACAGAGAAAGGTATCCATTCACTGTGTTCATCTGACATTCACCAATCACCAATAATACAAATCAAACTATGGACAGTTAGAAAACATCGGTGGCATTCAGCGAATAACTTCATTAGGGTGAACAGACATTTCCTCATAAGAACTGCAAGGAATAAAATGCTATAATACAGAATAAAAAGTACTACTTGGAAAATCTCTATTTGGTCAACCCACTGAATTTCATTAGGTGTGAGTAGGTGATTTACTTATTTCAGACCCAGATACAGGCATATGAAGACCAAGTTCTAGTCCAGTTTAAATCCTGGACTGGTCTGAGTATGAGGTTTTCAGAACTACAATGCTCCTAGTTACTATCTACCATGCCTAGATGGAGAAACAACTCAACAATGAACATTTAGTAAGTGCTCTGGTTTGTGCAACCTGCTACATTTAGACATTGAAAAAAAGTATAAAATATTAAAATGTGTTTAATGCTTAGGAGAAATGGGAAGCTACACAGATGAAGTAGCTAGAATAGAGCATGTATGAGGGAATTTGGAAGACAAGTACTTTTCCATGGTAGCACTTACCAAAATCAATCATTTGTGTTTATGTGTTTGGCTACTCCAACAGACTATAAGCCACATGAAGGCAGGGCTAGATCTATGTTATTTATTAACTGCCATATCTTTGATATCAAGCCCAGAGCCAGGGTCATGGAAGCTCTACATTCAATGAGTTAGTGAATGAGGCAGGATAGGAACAGAGTAGATTTCGACTGGGAATAGCCTTGAATTTCAAGACGCATTCTCACAGTCATGTGGCATCATACAATTCAATCTGTAATTTAGGGAAATAAGGGGTGACAGTGGTTTGGAGAAGCAAAAGTCTGAATAATGAGGTGAGAAGAATTTGGATAAGCAATAAAGGCCTATATTAAGACTGAAATCATAAACTAAAGAAATGAGTGAATCATGATAGAGAGCAAAAGGCCTTCCAAACAAGAGAAATAGCCAGAATAAATAAAGCAAAAATAATCATGATGTGTTTGTGAGACAGTAAGGCAATATACCCTATTGTTTTTTAAAATCTACAGAATACATTCTAGAAAATAACAGAAAAATAAGGTTGGATAGGTAGGATAAAATCAAATTATTATGAGCAACTTGAAAGTCAGACAAGTCTGAACTTGATAAGCAGGACATAAAGAAGTAGCCTAGCTTTGGAGCTAAGGATAAAAATAGAGCCCTGGGGAGATCTGACTGGAGACAGGACATAGCATATGTTGACTAATGGGAGATTGGAGCTGGGAAGGTAGGCTGGGAGGCAATTTTAACAGTGGATGGATAAAAGAGATATTTCAAATAAATGGAGAAGGCTTAGGGAATGACCAGATTTAGAAGTTCAAGGTATCTCCAAAGTTTTGAGACTGGATGACTGGGAAAATGATGACATGGTACCATTTATTACAGGGGAAGGGAAGTTCAGTTAGGGAAAAGGTAGATGTAGTTTCAGATATGAAAAATTCTAGGTGACAGAAAGCTAACCAAGGAGAAATGTCCAGCAGCCAACTGAAGATATTGTGTTTATCTTATGTCAGCAAGTCTTGAGAATAAATGAAACCATGAAAATGGGAAAATGTATCTAACAAGGATTGCATCTTAAAGAATGTCCATCACTAGGACATGGAAGGTAGAATAATTAAAGAAAACAGGACTAGTTGAGCAGATTAAAAACAATTTTAAAAATCAAACTAAGAAATATCTCAGAGAAAAGGCAGCCAACAGTACCAATTATAATAAACAGTCAAAAAGGATAAGAACCAAAAAATTACTGCATTAAGTTTCTATAATAGGCCAGCATGTATCATATAAAGAGATTAGAAAAGACATCCCAATAGACACCATATATGTATTGTCGATTACGTATTATACATTATATTAAGGACAACAATACATTTGTAGGTTATCATTAGTTCTTATTACTCAGAAGTCTTCTGGGCCTAAATGTAGGGTGGACAATTCAAGGCTTACAGCCATGATTATCAAGTTGTTCCTGAGAGCCTTTAATACATTCTGTGTTTGTTGCAATTGTAGTCCAGGACAATATACTACTGTTAGTAAACCAAAAAAGGTAATAAAATCACATCATTAAAAAAGCATCTCGTAGTAACAACACTACTAGCAATTGCAAATATTAACAAAGCTCTTAGTATCATTCAAATGAGGTTAAATTGTCATTGCCCACTGGCAATATACTATATAAAAAACAGAAACAGGAAGTTACAGGTGCACAGTGTAATATTTTACACTATATAGTACAGTATTTTATACTATATTAAAAAACAGGGAAAGGAAGTTACAGGTGCACAGACAGGCCACGTAGCTATAAGAACTTGATGTATTGCATTTCCTAACATTTGTGGGGCCTAATTCTCAAACATACCAGTGGCAAGGAAGAGAACTTCAGAACTTTCTCTGAAAAAAAGAGGAGAAAAGCTAGTCTTCTGCAAAGACTCAGTTCTGATTTAACGCAATTCGACAGGTACGTATGCAACAATACATATCTGTTGTATATTGTATACATATCCATATACAATATATAATTATATATTGTAATATATTGTGTATATATAATATATAATATATTGTATACATAATGATTATATATTATTACAATATATAATTATATATTGTATATTATATAATATTATAAAATCATATATTATAATAATATATAATTATATATTGTAATATATTGTATAGGTAATATATATTTATTTACACAATATACATATTTGTATACAATATTTATATACTGCACAAAATACAAAATGTATACAATATTTATATATCACACAAAATACAAAATATAAAATGGTTTTAGCCACCTTCTGATACTCTACACCTCACTTTTTAAAAATAAATTTTCCTTTGGTTACAAAAATTTGAACTCTACAGGAAAGTATAAAGAAAATAAAAACCACCCTTAATCCCATCACACAGAAATGAAAACCGTTTTATCTCCTTACAAATTTTTCCCAAGAACACTCACTTTATTTTTACACAAAAATAGTGATCTGACCTTAGCTAGAACACAAACTCTTATAACCTTCAACTGTTTTCCCCCACTTAATACATCAAAGGTCTTTTATTTGGGTTGATATCCTTTTTAATGGCACTAGTATTTGGCTGTAACACAATTAATACCCCTTGTAAAGAAACATGTACTTTGCTATCAATTTTTTCTATCATAATCAATGCTAAAAAATCCTTCTGTACACATTTTTTTGGTGCTTTCTGATTATTTATTTGGGATAACTTTCCAGAAGTGGAATTCTTACGTCAAAGGATATAAACAGAAAAAACAGAGAACAAAAGAAAGAAGGAAATCAATCAATCCATTCATGTCTCTGAGTGACAATACAGTGTGGCAGTTATAGATTCAGGCAGGACTGGGATGGCAATTTCACTGAAAGCAACACTAAATAAACTCCTGAGCAAAATACCCAGAAGATGTACACTCCAATCAAAACTGCAGCCATGACCAAAAACAGATCCAGGAAGTAAACGTCATTCTATCACCTCTACAATTTAAAATATAAAATGACCCTTCATACTCCCTACAGATTTCTAAAATCTTTCCTTATATTTCCAAAGGTCAAATTTTAATGTTAACAACTTTGTGAATAAATAAAAACCACTGATTTGGTATTCTTTAAAATGGTGAATCTCACAGCATGTGAATTCTATCTAAGGAAAAATAGTAAAATGTAAGTCTACAATTTGATGTAGTAAAAGTAGATATCATCACGGGGAATTTCTCTAGGGTAAGGTGAAACAGGTATGCGGATTATAAAAGAAAAAGAACAAAACTATTTCCTAAGTCAAAAAGAAAGACATCTTTTAGTATTTAAAAAAACACCAAAGATTCTGAGAATAATTTTACAGGTAGAATGAGAACAGGTTGTTTGGGAGTTATGCCAAAACAGCTGGAACAAAGCCTAAACTATTATCTCAGGTAAGTTACCTTAGGCAATCCAATCTCATCCATGGCATTCAACCACTGAATCACATTATCAGTGTGTCTAAAGTGGAGGCCAGTAGCCTAGAAAAAAAAAAAAGAAAATTAGGTTTTGTTGGCTGTACTGAAGCAAATATTACATAAAAACTCTCTTCGCAAAAGTTTCCTCAAGAGATTTGACAAATTCTCCTTAATTTTGAGGTCATTATGCTCACATTCCAATACCAAAAAGCCAAATCCACATCTCAGCTCCTTTCACTTAGGAACCACCTGGAGAGCCTTCTTGTGTATAGTGTGCTCAACAGAACATGTGGTCTTTGGAGTTAAATTATCTTGGATTTAATTACTGGCTTTAGTAATCTACTGGTGACACTGGACAAGCCCCTTCATCCTTGAGGAACAGAGTTTTACCATCCAGAACAGCTGCTTTGTATGTATAAAAACTAAGTGAGATAATGCACATAAACAAATTAGTATGGTGTCTGAATACACAGAAGATGTTCACAAAATGCTGTATAAAAATACCACGCTGGGACGGTGGCTCATTCCTGTAATCCCAGCACACTGGGAGGCCGAGGTGGACGGATCACCTGAGGTCAGGAGTTGGAGATCAGCCTGGCCAACATGGTGAAACCCCATCTCCACTAAAAATACAAAAATTAGCCGGGTGTGGTGATGTGCACCTGTAATCCCAGCTACTCTGGAGGCTGAGGCAGGAGTATCGCTTGAACCTGGGAGGCAGAGGTTGCAATGAGAGCCAAGACGGCGCCACTGCACTCCAGCCTAGGCGACAGAATGAGACTCCGTCTCAAAAAAAATCAATCAGGGCTTTCATTCTATATATATAGATATCCCCTCTAAACTTCAATGTCTGCTTTTTTTTGAAACAGGGCTCCAGTTTGTTGTCCAGGCTGCAGTGCACTGGCACAATCGGCTCACTGCAGCCTCACCTCCTGGGCATAAGTGATCTTCTCACCTTTGCCTCCTGAGTAGCTGGGACTACAGGTGCATGTCACCACGCCCATCTAATTGTTTTTCTATTTTTTGTACAGCGGAGGTTTCACTTTGTTGCCCAGGCTGATCTCAAACTCCTAGACTCAAGTGAGGGCTCCCACCTCAGGCTTCCAAAGTGCTGGGATTACAGGCATGAGCCACTGCACCCAGCCATTTTTTTTCATCGTTGCTGCAGAGTCTCCACTCTCCTTTTACACTATCTGCAAAGTCTCCACTCTCCTTTTACACTATCTTCCCATTCTGCCTATGGAATAGCTCCAGAGTTGTCTTCAGAATAACTGTGTATTCAAAACTGAGCATAGGGCTGGGCACAGTGGCTCATGCCTGTAATCCTGGCACTTTGAGACACCAAGGCAGGAGGATAACTTAAGCCCAGGAGGTGGAGACCAGCCTGGGCAACATAGTGAGACCCCCATCTCTACACTAAAATTTGTTTAAATTAGCCTGGTGTAGTAGCATGCTCCCATAGTCCCAACTACTAGGGAGGCTGAGGTGGGAGGATTGCTTGAGCCTAGGGAGGTCAAGGCTGCAGTGAGCCATGATGGCATTACTGCACTCTAGCCTGGGTGACACAGCAAGACCCTGTCTCAAAACAAAAAACCAACCAACCAACAGCAAAAAAACCCACTGAACATATAAGTCTTTTTGATTAAGGAAAGTTTCTGTTTTTGATGTTAATTTCGGCTGAGTACCTATACCGTTCCTTGTTTTCCCTTTAATTTAAATGTAAAACATAAAAAATCTTTGACATTGTAGCCTTACTCATTCTGAGTTTGGGCCCAATTATTACAGCTGACCACCCTTACATTTGGTCTTGGTAATACAATTCTCCACTATCTTTCATAGTCATCCTTTTTCAAATAAGGGTTCACAGGTAACCTCTGTAGACAACAAAATTTGGTCCTTGTCAACATCCCCATTTTTTTTTTTTTTTTGGGAGACAGAGTCTTGCTCTGTTGCCCAGGCTGGAGTGCAGTGGCACTATATCAGCTCACTGTAACCTCCGCCTCCTGGGTTCCAGTGATTCTCCTGCCTCAGCCTCCAGAGTGGCTGCGATTACAGGTGTGCGCCACCAAGCCTAGCTAATTTTTATATTTTTAGTAGAGATGGGGTTTCACCAAGTTGGCCGGGTTTGTCTTGAACTCCTGACCTCAAGTGATCCGCCCGCCTTAACCTCCCAAAGTGCTGGGATTACAGGCATGAGCCACTGGGCCCGGCCCAACATTCCAACTTAATTAAGCAGTCTTCTTTTTTATAGCACCTTGAGACACAGGAATGAAACCCTCTCACTTATCTCAATTTTCTGAAACTGAATCACTTTCCCATTGTACCTTGAACTCCAGTATCGCAGGGTGATGTTTTTTCATGAAGTTACTTTTGCATTCAATTTGCCAACAAATCTCAGTGCTTAAAATTCATTTCTTTATTTTAAGAGACAGGCGGGAGTGCAGTGGCGCAATATTAACTCCCTACAGCCTCAACCTCCTAGGCTCAAGCAATCCTCTTGCCTCAGTCTCCCAAGTAGCCAGGACTACAGCATGTGCGACCATGTCTGGCTAATTTTTTTTTTTTGTAAGACAGGGTCTCATTATATTGCCCAGGCTACTCTCAAACTCCTGGTCTTAAGTGATCCTACCACCTTGGCCTTCCAAGTACTGGGATTACAGGTGAGAATCAGTGTGCCCAGCCTAAAATTAGGTTTTTTTTTGAGATGGAGTCTCACTCTGGAGTGCAGTGGCATGATCTTGGCTCACTGCAACCTCTGCCTCCCGGGTTCAAGCGATTCTCCTGCCTCTCAGCCTCCTGAGTAGCTGGGATTACAGGCATGCACCACCACACCCAGCTAATTTTTGTATTTTTGGTAGAGACAGGGTTTCACCATGTTGGTCAGGCTGGTCTGGAACTCCTGACCTTGTGATCCGCCCGCCTCAGCCTCCCAAAGTGCTGGGATTACAGGCGTGAGCCACCACGCCCGGCCCCAAAACTAGATTTAAAGTAGTAATTCCCCTAGTTACTTCTTCTACCTTCTAAAGAATTAAAAAATTCATCTACAACTAGGAAAATTTCTAGATATATAATATCATAAGAATTCTACCAGAAACAAAGACAGCTAAAGTTCTTTTCCTAGTACATATTTTTTTGTGGGGGGACAAGGTAGGGGGGAGGTGGGCTTTCCAGATAAATTCTAAAAGAGATGTAATAATATTTTCCTAGTACATATTGCCTTTGCACAAATTTCTCCATTCTGCCAGGCATTTTAAAGGCTATAATTTGTTGAAACAAACACATCTTACAGATACTTTTCAGTAACTCTTACACAAAACAAAACATGCTAACATTTTCAAGTTGACAGAAATCTAAGCACACAGCAAGGAAGGACTCACCTTGTATCTGGTCTGTTCTCGATCATAGATTTTTTTCAGGGACACTACTTTGGGAGAGAAGAAGTTCCCCAGTTTGGCAAGGTAGACCCCATTCCTAAGCCCCTCCTCCAGTTCTGTGGTGGGAGGCAGATCTTCCCCTAGGCATGCTTCCATCCACCTGCACAAAAGGAGAGAGGATGCAAAAAAAGAAAGGGAAGGTCAGAACTTTTCCTTAAGAGATTTTAAGCTTAATTTCCATTCTCCCTGGAGAAGCTTAAACTGAACATAATAGCACTCTTTTACAATCAGTTCCACACATATCCTTACCCTGCCTGGCCCAGTCAGATCTCAGAGGCGGGGAACTTAGGAAAATTGCTGAGCATGAATGCCACTTTCTTCTCCACCCCGCTTTCCTCTGCTGCAGCAACACAGCCAACTGGCTGCCCAGATCCTGACTGCTCCCAGAACCTCAGACCCTTTCCCTCAGTCCTTAAGATGCTCTTTAACAAATCCTAAGAAAAGTCATTTGTAACCGAAGCCACCGTTTCAACTGTTCGGAAGCTTAAATTTGTTGCTGACATTCTCTTCCAGTTTCAGAACTCAGAATCCACAGTGAATTTCTAGGTCCAAGTTTTAAGGTTGCTTGGGGGTTATCAAAACAGACTCAATTATTTCAGCTAAAATATTAAAAGAAACTCCTATGGAAGCAGTAAATAATGAATTCTGAGATTTTTGGAGGCAGGGAGGAGGTTGTAAAAAGGATAGGAAAAGAAAACCATTTTCCAAAAAGAAAAAGAATAAAACAAAGAAAAAAAGAAAACTGTATTTTCCCCTTCAAATATCTCTTAGGAAATTTCAGGAAAGCCTAAGATAAAACAAAGGAAAGTTTAGTTACATGTATTTTCTACCAACGGAAACATAGGTAACTAAAAATCATTTATGGCAATGGTTTTCTTTTCCCTTTCTTCTTTTTTCTTTTGAGACAAAGTCTCACTCTATTGCCCAGGCTGGAGTGCAGTGGCGTGATCTCAGCTCACTGCAACCTCCGCCTCCCAGGTTCAAGCAATTCTCCTGCCTCAGCCTCCCAAGTAGCTGGGATTACAGGCCTGTGCCACCATACCCGGCTAATTTTTTGGTATTTTTAGTAGAGATGGGGTTTCACCATATTGGTCAGGCTGGTCTTGAACTCCTGACCTCAGGTGATCCACCCACCTCGGCCTCCCAAAGTGCTGGGATTACAGGTGTAAGCCACCGTTCCCAGCTCAGTCTTGCTTTTAAATCTACTCTACCTTTAAATTAGCCAGCGTACTCTCTAATACATGAAGCCTGATGGGTATATGAATGGGCCAGATAATTTTCTGGTTGTTTCCTATACTCGATGATAAGCTTCTCTGCTGTCTTTTCTTTCTTTCAAATAGTAGAACTTAAATTGTCAGAAAGGGGAAAAATGAAACAAATGAGTTTTCCAGAAGAGTTGTCATAATAAATTAGATACCAATTTGAAATGGCTACAAAAATCTAAACTATACCTCTATTGAGCCTAAAGACGCAAAGGGCAATGTGGAAAAGAATGGCAGCTGTCGGTACGGAAAATAGTGTAGTTCAAGGATACATCTCATCTTTTTACTGCTAAAAAGGATGCTGATAAAATCATTCTGGCAAACAACTACTGGCAACTCCAGCTCTCAGGGGACAATCTAACTTGGGTTCTCATTAACAGGGAAAACCTAACAACCTCAGCCTAAGCCAAAAATGCCCTCAAGCACGTAACAGTACCAAAAAAAGTTACTTATTTTTCTTTTTAAAATGAAGTAAACACACAGGGAAAACTATGGATAGAGAGCACAGTAGATACTTTTGCCTTGAATCAGAGCCAGTTACCAGAGGTATTTAGGTTTTCCCCTTTTCTGAGATTTCTAGACAAAAATAAAAGGAGAGCCCATGGTAACATCTCCCAGCATTCTTTATATTTCCTTTCCCTAGTCCAGCTGCTATAAAACAGTCCTGACTTAGATGTTTCCTATAGCTGGGTAGAATACTCTTCGTATAACACAGGTGTCAGGTCAGAGAAGAAAGGCCAACTGTGATTTGGTGAAAGTGATTAAGTAGAAAGAATGAGCTAGAATAAACAGGGAGGCAAAATACAGTGTTTCTAAACAACTGCTCAAACCTGAAGCTGCCCTCCGAGTCACCTCACCACACATGTGGCTTGCCCACCAATCTGAGCTATTTCACAATGGAGTAGCACCTGGTTTGTTTATAAACTAAATCAGGACTAGCTAGGACGCGGTGGCTCACACCTGTAATCCCAGCACTTTGGGAGGCCAAGGCAGGCCGAACACTTGAGGTCAGGAGTTCCAGACCAGCCTGGACAACATGGCGAAACCCCATCTCTACTAAAAATACAAAAATTAGCCAGCGTGGTGGTGTGCACCTATAGACTCAGATACTTGGGAGGCTAAGACAGGAGGATCACTTTAACCTGGGAGGTAGAAGCTGCAGTGAGTTGAGATGGTGGCACTGCACTCTAGCTGGGGTGACAACGTGAAACCCTGTCACAAACTAACAAATCAGGACCAAAACTGCTTTGAAAAGTAAAGTGCCATGTTAACATTTTTAATGTTAGCAGAAGTTTAGATTCTACTCGAATTCCAAGATGACACAACAAACACTTCTTTCAGTCTTTCTCTACAGCTCACATGAGATTTGCCCTTCTTCCACTAAATCACAGAATCAGAAAATGTGGAAGCCAGGAAGCAAATGCACTTCTAGGGAAAATCCCTTTGTTTGTTTTTAATATAATATATATCTAAAACTGGCCAGGCACAGTAGCTCACGCCTGTAATCCCAGCACTTTGGGAGGCCAAGGCAGGAGGACTGCTTGAGCCCAAGAGCTCAGGGCCAGCCTGGCAACACAGCCAGACCCTGTCTCTACAAAAAATTTAAAAATTAGCCAGGCGTGGTGGCACGTGCCTGTAGTCCTAGCTACTTGAGAGGCTGCAGCAGGACTGTTTGAGCCCAGGAGGTCAAGGTTGCAGTGAGTTATGATCGTGCCACCGTACTGCAACCTGGGCAACAGAGCAAAACTCTGTCTCAAAAACAAAAAAAAATATATATATATATATATATTCATATATATGAATGAGACAATTATTAAACATTTCTGAAATGTTTATATTTTCCATGTTATTATATAGTTTCTGAAGACTTTAAGTTTACATAAAAATTTAACCAAGTCCTTAATCAGTCACCTATGTTAGACATTTATGTCATTTCTAAATGTTTTCAACAATTAAATAATAGTGCAAGGAATATCTTTGTGCACAGTATTCTTCTTTATTTAGAATTAATTCCTCAGGAAAGGTCCTTAGAAGTACAACTCCAAAATTAAAAATATAAACATTGAAAACGAATCTAACTGGCCATAAGCCTGCTCAGAGGCTAAGAATCTATTTGCACTTCCCCCCATTTACAAATAAGAATGAGGCTGATCCAAGGTCATCCAATAGCTAGTGGCAAAGATGGAATAACAAGACTGATTTCCAGGTTTAGAATCCTCCTCACAATATCACTGTAGCTTGCACTATATCACCTGAAAAGCCAAAAAGGGTTGAGCTCCACAGGCTGTCTAAACAGGGAAAAATCTCAGAACTACCAAGAAGAAAAAAGGCTGGTATCTCTCCACATTCTGCCTACTATTTAAAAATTAAAGGTATTTTAGCTTAACTAAATCCACCAGTGATTCTCAACTTAGGCACAAAACTTTTCTTATAAAACTTAAATATTTAGAACTGGTTAAGTTTGAGGCCGGGCGCGGTGGCTCACGCCTGTAATCCCAGCACTTTGTGAGGCCAACACGGGTGGATCACTTGAGGTCAGGAATTGGAGAACAACCTGGCCAACAGGGTGAAACCCCGTCTCTACAAAAAATACAAAAATTAGCCAGGTGTGGTGGAGTATGCCTGTAATCCCAGCCACTACTTGCAAAACTGAGGCATGAGCTGAGATTGCATCACTGCACTCCAGCCTGGGCAACAGCAGAGCAAGTCTCTGTCTTAAAAGACAAACAAACCAACCTGGCTGAATTCATTCTCCTACTGAATACTGTGTTCCAAGTATGGTCTGACCAGCCTGAAATGGAACAGGACTATCACCTTCTTCATTATGACACTCCATAACCACAAAGCGTCAGCTTAAATTATTTTATTACACTTTTTCAATCAACAGAGACTCCTTTTTTCCCCAAATGTAGAGCTGCTAAACCATATCTCTAGCTTTTTTTTTTTTTGAAACGGAGTCTCGCTCTGTTGCCCAGGCTGAAGTGCAGTGGCATGATCTCAGCTCACTGCAACCTCCACCTCCCAGGTTCAAGCAATTCTCCTGCCTCAGCCACCCAAGTGGCTGGGATTACAGGCTTGTGCCACCGCACCCGGCTAATTTTTATATTTTTAGTAGAGACGGGGTTTCACCATGTTGGCCAGGTTGGTCCTGAACTCCTGACCTCAGATGATCTACCAGCCTCGGCCTCCCAAAGTGCTGGGATTACAGACATGAGCCACCACGCCCGGCCTCTAGCTTTTTTACAAATTTAGCTTTATGAAGACATTATTAAAAAAAATTTTTTTTTGAGATGGAGTCTCAGTCACCCAGACTAGAGTGCAATGGCACGATCTCAGCTCACTGCAATCTCTGCCTCCCGGGTTCAAGCAATTCTCCTGTCTCCTCTGGGGTAGCTGGGATTACAGGTGTGCATCAGCACGCCCGGTTAGTTTTTGTATTTCTTAGTAGAGATGGGGTTTCACCATGTTGGCCAGGCTGGCCTTGAACTCCTGACCTCAAGTGATCTGCCCACCTTGGCCTCCCAAAGTGCTGGGATTATAGGCGTGAGCCACTGTGCCGAGCCTATAAAGACATTTAAAAATAAAACTATGGCTGAGGTGGGAGGGTTGCCTGAGTCTGTGAGTTTGAGGATGCAGTGAGCAGTGATCACACCACTGCATTCCCAGTCCGGGCGACGGAGTGAAACTCTTGTCTCAAAATCAATCGATGCACAAAAGAAAAATCATTGGCCAACACAACTTTTTACCAATTCTCATGTTTAACCCTGTCCTAGCAATAATCATAGAATCTCAAGGATGGAAGGCTCATTAAAGATCTTTCAGCCCATCTCAATTCCTCCACTCCCCTCACATGTTCTACTCCATCCCCAATTTGATACCTTAATGTTCCCAAAACATCTCAGCCAAATCAGGAAGCAGGCTGAACCTGAATGCTGACAGAGAATCAAACATTCAAGGTAACCCAGTTCATTTCTGGACTCCAGTAGTCAGAAAGTTTTTGTTAAGCCTGCATCAATTCTCTACTGGCACCCTAAGCTGCCTCCTGGAGCAAGAGAACGTAAAAATAAAAGCATAATGTGAGTAGCACTGGCCATGGACTTGGAAAGATCTGGTTCTATGTCCTGTCTCTGGCACTTACCAAGAAAGACAGTAAGCCACTTAACCAGTTCTTTCACTTGTTAAAAAAGGCTAACAGTATCTTCGAAGGTTTGTCATTGAGGATTAAATAAGATTGCAAGTGAAATATAGAGCTAGCACAGTGCTTGGATGAGTATTGAAAAAAATATTTGTGCCTTTCCTCCTATCCCCTCATGACGAGTCACATGCTGACAATTCCATAAGTAAAATGATTCCAGCTCCTTCAAGCACTAGTCATAAAAACAGAATAATAATAGCACCTACCCATAGAATGTTTATGAGGATTAAAGAGATGATAGTACATATAAAATACTAAGAACAGTACCTGGCACAGAGTAAGTACTCAAAACGTTACCAGGTATTATATTAGCAGTGTTAGACATCATCTCTGCCCCCTCACGTTTTTGCTCATCTCTGAACATTCTCCAACTGAATACTGTGTTCCAGGTATGGTCTGACCAGCCTGAAATGGAACAGGACTATCTTCTTCTTCATTCTGACACTGCATAACCACAAAGCCTCAGAATAAATTATTTTATTATGCTTTTTCAATCAACACACACTCGTTTTTCCCCGAATATAGAGCTGCTGAACTTTATCTCTACAATTCCATATTTAAATCATTATTTGCACTCATCTCCACAAACATATCTTCATGACAGACTCGACCAAAACCACAAGTAGAGTTCTGCAACAAAGCTCTTATATTTTTTATGTTTTTCACAAGAGGTGTAACAAGCAGACAGCAGGGTTCTTAATCTCTCCTCTCACATGGGATATTAAATATAAATATTCAATATTTTCTCTTCAAGTTTAACCCCAGAACTGCTTTAGCAAATCTCACTCAAATGCAAAATTTTTAAAAAGGTGATGTCAGATCTGAAACACAATTACTAAACAGGAAAGAAGTAACATAAAATGACTCACTTTCAATATAAATGACACTTAAAAAATAATCTTCACACCATGTGGCAGACATCAAGCCAAATACTTTACATGCATTATTATCTCAATCTTTGCAGCAACCTCTGAAGTATTATTGTAATTATTTTACGGATAAACTGTGGGTTCCAAAAAGTATATTCCAAGATTATCTGGCAAGTAAGCTCTCATTTGAACCCAAGTTGGTGTGATTCTGAAGCCCTTACTCTGTTTTTTTTTTCTTTTCTTTTTTGAGACAGGGTCTGTGCAGTGGTGTGGTCATGGCTCACTGCAGCCTTGACTTCCAGGGTTCAAGCGATTCTCTGGATCCTCCTACCTAGCCTCTCAAGAAGCTGGGGTCACAAGCACGTGCCACAACACCCGGCTAATTTTTGCCCTTTTTTTTGTAGAGAAAGGGTTTCACCACGTTACCCAGGGTGGTCCAAACTTCTGGGCTCAAGCCATCCACCTGCCTTACCTTCCCAAAGTGCTGGGATTACAGGCGTGAGCCACGGATCCAGCATGAAGCTAATACTCTTAATTGCTACAGTATACTTCCTCCTTCAACAATAACAATAGATACCACCTACTGAACATTCCCTTACAAATGCTCAAGTTCTGAAATTGGGCTTCCTGAAGTATCCCACACCACAATATATAACCTCATTAACAACCCTTACTTCTATCAAGCACTAAGGGAGAGGCCTAGTATTACACATTGGTGAAGCTGATACAATTAGTACAAAAATGAATGCTTATACAAAAGGCTATCTTTAATTACATAGTCTTTTTATTTTTTTTGAGACAGTGTCTCGCTCTGCCACTCAGTCTGGAGTTCAGTGGCCCAATCACGGCTCACTGTGGCCTCAACCTCCTGGACTCAGTGATCCTCCCACCTCAGCCTCCTGAGTAGCTGAGACCACAGGTGTGTACCACCACACAAGGCTAATTTTTAAAATTATTTGTAGAGACAGCAACTCCCTATGTTGCTCAGGCTGGTCTCGAACTCCTGGGCTCAAGGGATCCTTCCACCTCAGCCTCCCAAAGTGCAAGGATTATAGGCTTGAGCCACTGTGCTCGGCCTACATAGTAATTCTTATATCCTTTCATATTTATTCTATTTTTTAAAGTTTTGTTTTCTAAGTGTTTTAAGTCAATTCCTCAAAAAAAAAAAAAAAAAAGGTTTCTATTCTGACATCCACATATTCATTCAGGAAACATTTCGAACTGACTACTCTGTGCAACACTTATCAGTGGTATAACGTTGTGCTGAATACCAGTCCCCACCTTCAAGGGAATTACTCTCTGGTAACAGTTATAATTAAACAGCTAGCTACAATAGGAGATGATATTTGAACTAGGCTTTGCTCAAATAAATTCTATTTAGAGTAGTGAAAAATGGGAAAAGGAGACATGTAACATAAAGGAATGGCATAAAAATACCTAGGAATCCCACTTACAAGGGAAGTGAAGGACCTCTTCAAGGAGAACTACAAACCACTGCTCAGTGAAATAAAAGAGGAAACAAACAAATGGAAGAACATTCCATGCTCATGGATAGGAAGAATCAATATTGTGAAAATGGCCATAATGCCCAAGGTAATTTATAGATTTAATGCCATCCCCATCAAGCTGCCAATTACTTTCTTCACAGAATTGGAAAAAACTACTTTAAAGTTCATATGGAACCAAAAAAGAGCCCACATTGCCAAGACAATCCTAAGCCAAAAGAACAAAGCTGGAGGCATCATGCTACCTGACTTCAAGCTATACTACAAGGCTACAGTAACCAAAACAGCATGGTATTGGTACCAAAACAGAAATATAGACCAATGGAACAGAACAGAGCCCTCAGAAATAATACCACATATCCACAACCATCTGATCTTTGACAAACCTGACAAAAACAAGAAATAGGGAAAGGATTCCCCATTTAATAAATGGTGCTGGGAAACCTGGCTAGCCATATGTAGAAAGCTGAAACTGGATCCCTTCCTTATACCTTATACAAAAATTAATTCAAGATGGATTAAAGACTTAAATGTTAGACCTAAAACCATAAAAACCCTAGAAGAAAACCTAGGCAATACCATTCAGGACATAGACATGGGCAAGGACATAGACATGGGCAAGGACTTCATGTCTAAAACATCAAAAGCAATGGCAACAAAAGCCAAAATTGAGAAATGGGATCTAATTAAACTAAAGAGCTTCTGCACAGCAAAAGAAACTACCATCAAGAGTGAACAGGCAACCTATACAGAATGGGAGAAAATTTTTGCAATCTACTCATCTGACAAAGGGCTAATATCCAGAATCTACAAAGAACTCAAACAAATTTACAAGAAACAAACAACTCCATCACAAAGTAGGTGAAGGATATGAAGACACTTTGCAAAAGAAGACATTTATGCAGCCAACAGACACATGAAAAAATGATTATCACTGGCCATCACAGAAATGCAAATCAAAACCACAATGAGATACCATCTCATACCAGTTAGAATGGTGATCATTAAAAAGTCAGGAAACAGGCCGGGCGTGGTGGCTCACACCTGTAATCCCAGCACTTTAGGAGGCCGAGGCCGGTGGATCATGAGGTCAGGAGATTGAGACCATCCTGGCTAACACGGTGAAACCCCGTCTCTACTAAAAATACAAAAAATTAGCTGGGTGTGGTGGCGGGCGCCTGTAATCCCAGCTACTCGGGAGGCTGAGGCAGGAGAATGGCGTGAACCCAGGAAGTGGAGCTTGCAGTGAGCCAAGATTGCACCACTGCACTCCAGCCTGGGCGACAGAGCGAGACTCCATCTCAA
>NW_026652322.1:993525-1036957 GCF_009828535.3 Hylobates moloch
AAAAAAAAAAAAAAAAAAAAAGTCAGGAAACAACAGGTGCTGGAGAGGATGTGGAGAAATAGGAACACTTTTACACTGTTGGTGGGACTGTAAACTGGTTCAACCATTGTGGAAGAAAGTGTGGCGATTTCTAGAACTAGAAATATCATTTGACCCAGCCATCCCATTACTGGGTATATACCCAAAGGATTATAAATCATGCTGCTATAAAAACACATGCACACATATGTTTATTGCAGCACTATTCACAATAGCAAAGACTTGGAACCAACCCAAATGTCCATCAATGATAGACTGGATTAAGAAAATGTGGCACATATACACCATGGAATACTATGCATCCATAAAAAAGGATGAGTTCGTGTCCTTTGTAGGGACATGGATGAAGCTGGAAACCATCATTCTCAGCAAACTATCGCAGGGATAAAAAACCAAACACCGCATGTTCTCACTCATAAGTGGGAATTGAACAATGAGAACACTTGGACACAGGAAGGGGAACATCACACACCAGGGCCTGTCGTGGGGTAGGGGGAACGGGGAGGGATAGCATTAGGAGATATACCTAATGCTAAATGACGAGTTAATGGGTGCAGCACACCAACATGGCACATGTATACATATGTAACAAACCTGCACGTTGTGCACATGTACCCTGGAACTTAAAAGTATAATAAAATTTAAAAAAATTAAAAAACAAAACAAAACAAAACAGAAGGAACGGCATAAACAAAGGACAAAAAAAGACTGAAAACAAATGGCACATTCAGGGAATGGTAAGTCACTATGGTAGAGAAGTAGGTGTAAAAGTATCTGGATTAGTAATTTAACCTGCAAGAATAGGAGCCATGGGACGTTTTTAAGTAGACTTAGAAGGAGAACCTGCACAGCAGCATGGACGACAGATTCAAGGGAGAAATATTAGGCAACCATTTCAGTAATCCAGGTGAGTGGTAATACAGTCTTTAACTGGGACAATGGTGGAAAGAGAATGATTAACAATTACAAAGGTAGAACTGACCCCATTTGACAATCTTAGATGAGGGACGGGGATTAGAAGGGCAGTGGGAAAGATGCGAAATCTCACAGATGACTGAAAAGGCGGGGGGCATGGAGGGTGGGGAAGCGGTTAGCTCCAGACCTCATGGTTCACAACTAACATTAAACACCAAATGGATTAGAGAATTTTTTAAAAAAGAAAAAATAGTTATATACTCTTAAAATGAGAAAGAAGTTTACAAAGATAACTACAGAAGCAGAAATCAGAAAGGAAAAGATAAATTGGCTAGTGTTTAAACTTGTGTAAGGCCATTTTTAAAAAACTAAATAAAACTTTAACAGAAAAGGTTACTGGAGGAAAGAAATCACAACATATAACAAAGAGCTAATAATATTCTATAATCTTTATATGTATATGCATTTTGAACACTTGAAATAAAATGGCAAACATTTCCCTAGAAAAATATGCTAGAAACACAAATAAAAAAATTCATAAAATATACAGATAGCCAGTAATTTATATGAAAATTTCTCAGTCTTACCACTAAGCAAATCTTACTACCAAAGCAATGCAAATTAAAGTAACAATATCACCATCTTCAGCTATCAGACTGGCAAAGATTTTTAAAAATAACTTACTGTTGTCCAGTGTGTCGGGAAACCCCACATTCTAACACACAATTCTAGGAGAAAATCTGGCACCATATACCATCTACAGCAAACTTACAAACACTTCTATAAAAGGAAAAAAGAGAAGGTTTTTTTCTTATTTTTAAAAGATGATTTGGTGACTTGTGGCATGGATGACTACATAAAAGATGATGCCATTAAACAAGACTGGGGACACCCACAAAAGCCGGAGAGGATAAGCAATTCATGGTTGAAACATGTTCAGCTTGAAATGTCAATGGGACATCCAGACAGTGGCATCTTGCAGGCAGTTGGAAACACAGGTCTCAGGAGGGAGACTTGTTGCTGAAGACCTAAATCTGGAAAATGGCACCACAAGAGTAGATAAGCCCACAGAGAAAGAGGCTGTGGAGAAAAATGTAAAAGCTGAAGCACTGTGCCTCAGAGAACACCAACATTTAAGAGGCGAAAGAGACAAACATAGTGTCTGTGATCAAGTTAAGAACCAGGAGAGAATCACACAATGGCGATGAAGGAAGGAAAAAAATCAGCAAACTGGTAGAGGTCACCAGCTTTCAATGCTGCAGAGAGGAGGGTGGTGAAGAAAAAGGATGTGGCACACAAGCCATTAGGTCATCTTTGGCTCTCCCATAAGGGGAGTCTCAGTGGAGTGGTGACATAGGAGCCCAATTAAAATAACTAGAAAAGTAACTAAAAGTAGGAAGGAGAGGTAGCAAATGTAGGCTTCTTTTTCTAATTTTTATTTTATTTTATTTTATTTTATAGCGAAGACAAGGTTTCACTATGTTGTCCAGGCTGGTATGGAACTCCTGAACTCAAGAGATTCTTGACTTCCAACCCCCAATTCCCTCCCCGCCTCCTTCTCCACCTCCCAAAGTACTGGGATTACAGGCATGAGTCACTGCACCCAGCCAACTTCTTTTTCTAGAAGTGTTAAGAAGGGAAGAGGAAAAACTAGGGGGAATGGAGAAGGAGTTAGTCTGAGACGGTGACATGTCCTGGGAAAGTATCTTTTTTTTTTTTAGTGATTGTGGAAAAAGCATATTTTTATAGTCTGCAAGAAAAGAACACGTGAAGGAGGGGCTAAAGATACAGGAATAAGAACAAAAGAAAGCAAGGTTCTGAAGAGCAGAGGCAGCAGCCAGCTACAGAAAGGAATATACCCCACCTCTTCCCTGAGATAAGAGGGAAGGTCATAAGAACAACCAAGAATGACATGTTATCCAGCTAACTTCTCTGAGCTTCCATTTCCCATATATAAAGCAGGATTAGCGACACACCAAACTTCATATGTTGTAAGGATTAAGTGAGATGATATATACCAAATACTAGTGATCACCTGGAGTCCACTAAGGAGACCATCCAGAGGCAAAACTTCTTATCTGAGGAATTTAGAAGTAATTAGACTTCCCTATTATCTAAAATCAGCACCTGGTTCCAGCTCTCTTTTCAACCTAAAATTTGTAAGCAACTAGACTTTCTATACATCTCTGGAATGCCATGCCGAAACTCACTGTGCAACCCTTGCTGACATTATGTCTAAAAATGTAATCATTTATCACGACCTATGTGGCTAATATGGTCCAAATTACCCTTAAGCTCCTGCTTTAAGTTCCATAAATACCCTAAGGAAAAATCCACTGTGAGCTCAGTTCTCTCTTGCTGAGGCATTCTTCTGCAGAGTTCCTTCTTTCTAATAAAACTTTCCTTTTTCAAACCTATACTGCTGTCAGTAAATTCTTCCTACCAACATGTGAGTTGACTACTTTCCAATGCCAGGGCTCTGACACCTCACCCGGCAACTAGCAGTAGGCTCTAAATAATGATAGCTATGTATATGTGTATGTACACATGAGTGTGGGGGTGAAATGGTTAGATCCAGAAATAAACCTGCTAATGGAGTCTGACACTCCATGATTTACGTAATACCTGTCTATCCTGTCTTACTGATAACATTTTTCAAAGGGAGTAAATACTTGGCCCTACCCACTCTACACTCAGCAAGACAAATAAGTAACTATACTGAGAACTCAACTGTGGTAAACCTTAAAACAAGCCCAGATTAAGAGCATATGTAGAAAAGAGTAAGGGTGGAAATCTGAATTAGGGGTCTGTGGAGAGGAAACCAGTTGAACAAGTTTTGCAGAGCACATGACTTCAGTGGTTTCCCAGCTCTGTGCAATACAGAAGGGGAACATACCAATGCCGGAACTGACCACTTCAAGCCATTGAGATTCAGTTCCTCCAGAACAGCTCCTCTGGTACCACACCCATCTTGCACAGCAAATATCCTCAAATGCCAGGGTTACTCTATGCTAAAAACCTCCCAAATTTGGCTGTCTTTCTCCACAATTAGGATTCTACTAAACCACTAACACTTCTGAGCACCACCTAAGCATTGGAAACAGCCTAGAAATTTCCATATGGTAATGGTAAATCTAAGTCTTGAGAGAAAGGAATGCAGAGTATTCCATAAAGCATTCTTCACCATATGCAGAAAGAGGGGAATCAAGATGACTTCCCAGAGAAAATGGTATTGATTTTATAGGTCTTGAAAGACTTGTGGTATGTGCTGATAAGGGAGAATACGTCAGGCCAAGGGCAGAGAATGTGCAGACCCTTGGAAGGATTTACACAGGAACTAAAGAATGAGATTTAATTCAAAAGACCATTCTGAGCAGTTGTACATTAGGAGAAGGGGCTAGAGAGAAGTGAGGAGACACTAAAGAAAGTATTGCAGTAATCCAGCCAACAAACAAAAAAGGCTTGTTTTCCAAACCATAGAAGCAAAATGAGAAATCTTGATAGTATCTGTTTTAAAGGAAACTTGAGTATAAATTAGGCCAATCTGAAAAGCTATAGGAATAAGTGAAAAGCAGGGAAACGTTTTTGCTTCAAGTTACATATTTAACTTCTGTGTGTATTTATATCTAATACAGACCCCTGAGCAAATCACTTCATTCTTAGCATAATTAGATAGAGTGGGTCAAGTCTACTTGTCAAAATTACATGTCTAATTGTTTTACTTCAATAGAGTCCCTGGTCTTACTGGAGCAATGGAAACTAGATCATAGTGATGGGTTGCACAACTCAGTAAATTTACTAAATATTATTGAATTGTACATTAAAAAACAAGAGGATTTTGTGGGATGTGTATTAAACTCCAATAAAGCTTTTTGTTTGTTTGTTTGTTTAAGTCTCGGCTAATAGATTACTTACTCCTTGATCAAGTCTTCAGATCCAGAGTCTGGTGAAACATTACCATGGTCAGCTGTCTATCTATCCATCCATCCCTAGTTTACCACTTATCATGGAGCATGAAAGACCTTTTAATCTTCAATGAAATGAAATGAAATTCCAAAACTGAGTTAAATCTAGATGATAGCTAAGTCTCAGAAGCTACAGCCTAATCACTAACCTGTGAGCAGCTCTTGAGAAGAAAAAAACAGGTAAGAGTCCTCTACAAAGTAGAAGACAGGTACCCATTTCTTTGTAAAAGCAATCCTCTGCTAGAGCCATATATGTCAAGAATTTAATTTTCACACCTATTATTTAGTAAGAAAATAAGAGGGGGGGTTAACTATGATATACATTAAGAACATAGTACTGCCAGGTGAGGTGGCTCAGGCCTATAATCCCAGCACTTTGGGAGGCTGAGACAAGGAGGATCATCTGAGCCTAGGGGTGTTGTGGCTGCAGTGAGCCCAGATCGCACCACTGCATTCCAGCCTGGGTAACAGAGTGAGACCCTGTCTCCAAAAAAAAAAAAAAGAAAAAGAAAAGAAAAGAAAGAAAGAAAGAACATAGTACTTGCCTTCTAAGGCTAACAGTGCATTAGGGAAGAGAAAAGTTATAATAAAGATACATGAGAGAGGAACATCTAACTTAGACCTGGGGTAAGGATGGATGGCCAAGTGAGTTTCCCAGAGGAGTGCTAACTGATTTTCTTAGATAGGCAATATATTTTTTACACAGGTCAATACTTCAATACACAGTTCGAAATTCAAAAAGTATAAAAAAGATACCCAATTAAAAGGAAGAAAACTCCATGAAGTGAACAGGCAAGAGTGACATACACTGCAGAGATTAAGTACTAGAAAAATTTCCATGGGACATAGCAATTAGGCCATTGGTGATATGAGCAAGAGAAATTTCTTTTTCTTTTTTTTTTGAGGGGATCTTGGGGATGTTTTTTCTTTTTATTTTTTCATTATACTTTAAGTTCTAGGGTACATGTGCACAACATGCAGGTTTGTTACGTATGTATACATGTGCCATGTTGGTGTGCTGCACCCATTAACTCGTCATTTAGCATTAGGTGTATCTCCTAATGCTGTCCCTCCCCACTCCCCCTAGCTCACAACAGGCCCGGGTGTGTGATGTTCCCCTTCCTGTGTTCAAATGTTCTCATTGTTCAGTTCCCACCTATGAGTGAGAACATGCGGTGTTTGGTTTTCTGTCCTTGCAATAGTTTGCTGAGAATGATAGTTTCCAGCTTCATCCGTGTCCCTACAAAGGACATGAACTCATCCTTTTTTATGGCTTCATAGTATTCCATGGTGTATATGTGCCACATTTTCTTAATCCAGTCTATCATTGATGGACATTTGGGTTGGTTCCAAGTCTTTGCTATTGTGAATAGTGCTGCAATAAATATACGTGTGCATGTGTCTTTACAGCAGCATGATTTATAATCCTTTGGGTATATACCCAGTAATGGGATAGCTGGGTCAAATGGTATTTCTAGTTCTAGATCCTTGAGGAATTGCCACACTGTCTTCCACAATGGTTGAACTAGGCAATACCATTCAGGGCAAGGACTTCATGTCTAAAACACCAAAAGCAACGGCAACAAAAGACAAAATTGAGAAATGGGATCTAATTAAACTAAAGAGCTTCTGCACAGCAAAAGAAACTACCATCACATTGAACAGGCAACCTACAGAATGGGAGAACATTTTTGCAATCCACTCATCTGACAAAGGGCTAATACCCAGAATCTACAAAGAACTCAAACATATTTACAAGAAAAAAACAAACAACCCTATCAAAAAGTGGGCGAAGGATATGAACAGACACTTCTCAAAAGAAGACATTTACGCAGCCAACAGACACATGAAAAAATGCTCATCATCACTGGCCATCAGAGAAATGCAAATCAAAACCACAATGAGATGCCATCTCACACCAGTTAGAATGGCAATCATTAAAAAGTCAGGAAACAACAAGTGCTGGAGAGGATGTGGAGAAATTGGAACACTTTTACACTGTTGGTGGGACTAAGCAAGAGAAATTTCAATGGGGAAAAGGAAGGCACAGGAATTACATCCAAATGAGTTAAGATAAGGAAGTGAATATAGGGGCAGGGCATGGTGGCTCACACTTGCAATCCCAGCACTTTGGGAAGCCGAGGTGAGCGGAACACTTGAGCTCATGAGTTCAAGGCCAGGCTGGGCAACCCAGTGAAACCCATTTCTACAAAAAAATGTAAAAATTAAGGCCTGGTGCAGTAGCTCACGTCTGTAATCCCAGCACTTTGGGAGTCAGGAGTTCGAGACCAGCCTGGCCAACATGGTTAAGACCCCATCTCTACTAAAAATACAAAAATTAGCTGGGTGTTGTGGCAGGCACCCAAAATCTCAGCTACTCAGGAGGCCGAGGCAGGAGAATCACTTGAACCCGGAAGATGGAGGTTGCAATGAGCCGAGACCGTGCCACTGCACTCCAGCCTGAGTGATAGAGCCAGACCTTATCTTAAAAAAAAAAAAAGTGAATATAGGAAATTTTCCTTGAAAGAACAAAGAGGGGACAACAATCAGGGTGTCTAGGATTAAGGAAGTGTATCTTGAATGGGTGAGGATGTTCATGTGCTAAAGAGAAAGAACCAGCAGGAAAAAAAGTGCAAGTTATAGTTGGGAAAATAATATTGGAATAAGAACCTTAGAAGACAAGAAGGGATAGGATCTAGATCACAGATAGAAGGTTAAGTGTTAGGAGAAAAATATGTTTTTCCCACTGCTACAGGGAAAGAGGTCAAGATGGCATGTTAAGCCAGCGTGGTGGCATGCATCTGCAGTCCCAGCTACTCACAATGCTGAGGTCTGGGGATGGCTGGAGCCCAAGAGTTCCCGGCTGCCATGAGCTATGATTGCACCACTGCACTCCAACCTGGGCAAGAGAGCAAGACCCTTTCTCTAAAAAATAATTAATTAATTTTTTAAGAGACAGCATGTTAAATGAGATGGGGTAAATTTGTTAGGGCCAAAATGTGAAGCAGTTTTGAGAGAAAATAGATGTCATCAAGCCATGATGCAGGAAGGTAGAGACAAGGATGCCCACAAAGAATAAAAGGTATAGTATAACTTTTAGGTGATCAGCCACACCCATCCCTGCCAATTCAAATGTTACCTTCAAAAGTTACCTCTCCTCCACGAACCTTTTCATGACCTACCATCAGAAATAATCTCTTCTCGTTCCAAACTTCCTCTAAACTTTCTTATGGCACTTTATGTCTCTTTATTGCCTAATATTTATGTACATAAGGGTGGAATCCTTTTCTAATTTATCTTTGAATAAATTAGAAAGACTACTGAAAGACACACACTGTTCTTTCTCTCTTGCTTAGGGACCGTATTACTCCTGGTCTCAATTAGAACCAAATAATAAAAGAAAAACAAAAACAAAAACAGAAAATTACCCCAAGCTCTTATCACCGTAACACTGAAATTCTTTTTCCTACCACAACCCCCACATCCCACACAACTCTGTACTCATTCAACTTAACAATATCCCCAAGCACCTACTTTGTAAAAAGCACTGTGGTGCGAGGTGCCATTGGGTACCACGAAGTGGAAAGAGCTTCAACTATAAAGGAGCACAGAGACCAAGACAAGTATACATAGTGTTATGCTTTCCCGTGAAAGGGAAATGCCTGACCATACAATGTCAGCTGATCTTGCAAAACCTAGCCATAAAATAATCTTTCCCTGTCTAAACTCTCACACATTAACTATTTGCATCATTTCCTCAGCAATTACATATTGCCTTGTGACAGTGAGACCTCTCATTCTCTGATGTTGGGTAACTTTTCAAATGTTTATACCGTCTGTTCAATTAATCCGTAACCTAAGGGCAGGACTGTTTTATACTTTCGCATCTTCTTCAGTTCTCCCAGAGTGTCCTCAACAATGGAGGAGCTAAAAATGTGTTTTACTTGCTTTAAAGTAATTATTTTATTGGAGGAATTTTCCCAACTTCTTAGCCATGTTAGAAAAAATGAGCAATGGAATACTATCAAGTCATTCAAAATAAAAATAGTTTTTAATAACACAGGAAATGAAATAAAAATTGTTTTTAAATAACAAGAGAAAATACTTAGGTTAGAACATAACAGTCTTCCATTAAACTGTTACACAGTCTAAGCCTGAAAATCTGCAACATGGGTTTTCCCAAAGCAGTTCAGACACTGTTTGGAAACTTCTTACTGTTATGTAAGAAATTATCCTCCTATTAAGCAGATTTCCATTGTTTGGTTCTGTTCCGATGGCACCACATCTGACAAAATGAACCCCCCTCCCATCTCTCAGGAATTTTTTTAGTAAAGTAGGTAAAATGTTAATATAACAGTTGACTGAATTCCTAAACTGGATGAAGGGTTGAGCTTCTGAGATTCTGATTTTATATTTCTTCTAAATCTTGTTTCCATGTTATATAGCCTCAGTATTCTCAATTATTCTTCATACAACATAACTGGTAGACCCTTTATCATCCTGGTCATGCTCATCAAACATGCTCTCATCCTGGAGCAATAACCAAGTCTCAACTAATGGACGACCAACACCCACTGATTGGGAGTGGTTCCTCAGCTTCTATGTTGAAAAGGATTCTGATCTATCAGCAGTGCTTGCTATGGGTATAAAATAACCTACCACAAATCTAACATCCTTGCTCTAGACTACGAGATCCATCTTAAAGTATGGCCTCCAGAACTAAAAACCAATTTCTAGAAGCCTCTGACTAGTCCAGAGGACAGTGGAACCATCTTTTACTTGGCTGCATATACCCTGTGTCTACTAATGAGTTAATGAACTTCTTAGGTTTCTTTCATTTTGTTTTCATTTCCCACTAACGCTACTTCTCTCCCTTATCCTATACACTTTTTGAACTCCAATGTAGGACATCACACTTATTACTACTGAATTTCATTATTAGATTCACGGTATATTGAAAGCAAAATGTGTCTTACAATGTATTAACTATCTCTCCAGAAACAAGTAAAATCCAAACTTCATTGACACATCACTGATGCCCTAGTAAGTCCCAATAAAAATGTTTACAAATAACATGCCCTAAAAGTGCTTTCTCTGAACTAAAAATCTGCAGCTCTTTTTGCTGAGATACGATTTGTAATGTAAACTCATTTTAAATATACAATTCAGTTGCTTTTAGAATATTCACAATGTTGTGCAACCATCATCACTATCTAATTCCAGAATACTTTCACCACCCAAAAACAAACCCCGGCCGGGAACGGTGGCTCACGCCTGTAATCCCAGCACTTTGGGAGCCCGAGGCGGGTGGATCACCAGGTCAGGAGATGGAGACTATCCTGGCTAACACGGTGAAACCCCGTCTCTACTAAAAATACAAAAAATTGCCAGGCGTGTGTTTTTCTCTGATTCACCAATCTGGTGACCCTGTCCAAAAGGAAATGATGTTAATGTGACAGGGCTTTTTTTAGGGAGCCCATGTTGGCTCCCAAGCATCACTTTTCTCGCTAAGTGTTCATAAGTTATCCATCTGACAATGTGCTCTGGAATTTTTCTGGTCTAATGTTTTGTCAGAAACTAGTTTACTAGACCAGAATTTGTGATATTTATCTTTTCCTTTTTAATAATTAGTACATTTGCACCCCTCATTTTTGAAAACCACACTCCCGTCCTTCACAATGCCTTAAAGATCACTGAGCAATTATACCTATCCAATTGGTACAATTATGGCTTTAATTTAAGCTCTATAAGCCAAGAACAGGATAACTCAATGGAGAATGTAAACAAACTATCATAAAACACAAAATAGCTGAGAAGTGACCATGAACATCTCCCAAATTCTTATTTGAAATAGTCTCTGAAGAAAGGCTTAGAGTCCAAAAATAAAAAATAAAGTAAAAGAAAGAAAAAATAGTCCCTCAAATCCATAATTCTGAGAGAAAAAAAGTGTTTGCAAATCAGAAAAAAAAAAAAAAAACCTGGAACACTACTGATAAAGTAGATTTGAGGAATATTGCACACACGATCCTTTGCCTTGGAGACTCAGAATTTACAAGTCCATGATAAAGATTCCAAGTAATTTGCCACTTAAATAATATTTGGCTTGGTTTAACTCAGTATTTCCGAAACTTATTTCACCAGTAAACCCTTTCTTTAATGTCACAGCACAATATACCTCAAAAATAGTGATCTAGAAAGTCAGCCACACAGTTTTTCAAACTCCAAATTTGCACTCTCCTTTCACACAAAGAATAAATTATGTTAGTTTGGCAAGTCTAGTCATCTCTTCAGTCTTTATGTCAAAGCTGTTAATCCAAAACCTGTTTTCTCAATGCCAACTTTACTACACACTATTAATCTGTTTAGCATTACAATATAACTTGCTTGAAAGCACTCTGGAAAATCCTAACCAAATTCCCTAAAAGGATAGTTAAGCCATATGTTTCAAAAAGCTCAACAGCTGAAGCTGCCTTGTTCTGAAAAAAATTAAGATATCAGTTCATAAGCAAGAGCACAAGACACCCTCCAGAGCACATTTCCTAAGACACTGCTAAGACTCGAAATGTAAAATAGGACCCAAAAGTCAAAAAAGCAGGATCTCTATCTTACTCCTCACACCAAAATAAATTCCAAATGGATCAAAGAGTTAAATATTAAAACACTTTACATCCTAAACATACTAGAGGAAAACATGGGAGAATGTTTTTATATAATCTGAGTATAGCTAAGGACTCTTTAAAAATCATGAAAAAATTCAAAAGCTAAAAGTAAAATATTAGTAAGTTCAAATA
This sequence comes from Hylobates moloch, assembly GCF_009828535.3. Taxonomy (NCBI): domain Eukaryota; kingdom Metazoa; phylum Chordata; class Mammalia; order Primates; family Hylobatidae; genus Hylobates; species Hylobates moloch. The sequence continues at coordinate 1,005,236 of NW_026652322.1, forward strand.
TGTTTTAAAACTTTATTTGAAATACAAAGTCAAAACTTAAAGGACAATGGCCAGGTGAGGTGGCTCATGCCTGTAATCCCAGCACTTTGGGAGGTCGAGGCGGGTGGATCACCCAAGATCAGGAGTTCGAGACCAGCCTGGCCAACATGGCAAAGACCTGTCTCTACTAAAAAATACAAAAATTCCGAGTGTGGTGGTGCGCGCCTGTAATCCCAGTTCCTCGGGAGGATGAGGCACAAGAATCACTTGAACCTGGCCGAGATCGCGCCACTGCACGCCAGGCTGGGCAACAGAATGAGACTTTCTCAAAAAAAAAAAAAAAAAAATTAAAGGACAAAGTGGAATGAATATTTATAACACCCATGGTGTACAATGAGACAATTTCCTCAATATATAAAGAGCTCTTATCAATATATAAAGAGCTCTTACCAATGAATAAGAAAAAGATGAATAATCCAATAGAAAAATGAGCAAAGGATTCTGCCAAAACAGTTCACAGAAAAGAACATAGAAATGGCTTTTAAACATATGTAAAGATGCTCATCTTCACTCATAATTAGATAATCCAAAAATGTAACTACAATGAAATACCATGTTCACCTATGAAACTGGCAAATATAAAAAATCTGTAATATTTTGGGTTGGTAAAATTAAAGGGGAAACAACCTTCTTATATGTACCTTATTGACAGGCAGATGTGTAAACTGGTACAACCTCTTAGGAGAGCAAATTGGCAATATTTTTGAGAACTAAATATGCATATTCCCTTTGACCCAGAAATTACACTTTTAGAAATTTATCCTGCAAGAATACTCATACACGCACAATGGCATACCTACAAAGTGACTAACCACAGCACTTTTTATAACAGCAAAAGCTGAGGAGAAAATATCCATTGACAGGTTAACTCCAAAACTGAAAACTAAGGAACTGTGAAGGAAAAAAAGAGGTACTTCATTCCACATTCCCTCATATGGAATGAATCTTAAGATGCAAAGCAAAACGGTGGCTCATGCCTGTAATCCCAACACTTAGGGAGGCCAAGGCGGGCAGATAACCTGAGATCAGGAGTTCAAGACCAGCCTGGCCAACATGGTGAAACCCTGTCTCTACTAAAAATAACAAAAATTAGCCAGGCCTGATGGCGGATGCCTGTAGTCCCATCTACTTGGGAGGCAGAGGTGGGACAATCGCTTGAACCCCAGAGGTGGAGGTTGTAATGAGCCGAGATCATACCACTGCACTCCAGCCTGGGCAACAGAGCAAGACTCCATCTCAAAAAACAACAAAAAGATGCAAAGCAAAATGTACAGTGTGCTACCACTTCTAAACAAATCAAAGTGATTTGTATTTACACGCACAGAATATCTCTGGAAAGAGACACAATCATGATAGCAGTTCCATGTGGGGAAAATAACTGAATAGCTAGAGAAAGAAGACTAAGGATACAGACTTTTTTCAGTGTTATACACTTGCATAGTCTCTGAATTATGTATCATGTCTGTGTATTACTATGTCTAAGAAAAAAATGTTTCAAATTTAAAAATTTTAAATTAAGACCAAATCTATCTAAAAAACATTTCTATGGGGATTCTCAAATTTTTAAGGAAAACCCCAAAAGTCAAGCCATTGTCAAACACTACCTTTTCAAACTATCAATTATGAAACGGTATTGCCCAAACTAATGACACAGCATGTCTTCAGGGAAGACATTTTTGTGCAGCGGTGTGATCGTAGCTCACCGCAGCCTCGAACTCTTGGGCTCAAGTGATCCTCCCTGCCACCTCAGCCTCCCGAGTTGCTGGAACTACAGGTGTGTGCCACCACGTTTGGCTTTTTTTTATTTCTTATATTTTGTAGAGACAGGGTCTCAATATGTTGCCCAGGCTGGTCATGAACTCCTGGCCTGATGCTATCCTCCCTCCTCGGCCTCCATAAGTGTTGGGATTACTGGTGTGAATCACAGGGCCCAGCCCCAAAAAACATTTTGTTATAATAGTCAATTAAATAAAAGACAAATTTTGTTTACTTTTAGCTGTTTTAAAGGTCATCTAAAATGTATGTTATTTATAGTAAAATGACCTGCTGATTAATGCCCACTGCATATCTGTGAGACTTTTTCTATTTAAATGTTATATTTTTCCTATTTTTAATGATTGTAAGTTTTTTTTTCTCTTCTTTTCAACTTTTCCTTTCTAATTTTGCCCCATTCCCTCTTGTATTTCTCAGTTCATTCTGTTTTTAGGATCACCAGTTAATTCTATTCGAGAAAATATTTTTAGTTTCCTTTTTTTTTTTTTTTTTTTTGAGACGGAGTCTCGCTCTGTCGCCCAGGCTGGAGTGCAGTGGCGCGATCTCGGCTCACTGCAAGCTCCACCTCCCAGGTTCACGCCATTCTCCTGCCTCAGCCTCCCTGAGTAGCTGGGACTACGGGCGCCCGCCACCACGCCTGGCTAATTTTTTGTATTTTTTAGTAGAGACGGGGTTTCACCGTGGTCTCGATCTCCTGACCTCGTGATCCGCCTGCCTCGGCCTCCCAAAGTGCTGGGATTACAAGCGTGAGCCACCGCGTCCGGCCTATTTTTTGTTTCTTATGTTGCTCATCAATAATCCCAAGCAATAGTCTGACACTTTTTAACCTTATGAATAAATACCTATCAGAGTAATACTATTTCCTTCTGCTGCAGAAACCTCACAGTTCTTAGAGCCCAGTGTGTCTCAATCCCCAAACAGCTGCCCCAGCAGAAGCCAAGCCCTGGGCTGGCAGCTGCCTCTCCAATGTTCCTTCTGCTTTTTGTTATGATTTCCAATGAGTCAACAGGAAGGTATTCTGAGTAAAGAAGAAATAGAGCTTTTAGACAGGCCTCTCCTCCTCCCACAACCCCAAAAATACAGTTCTTGCCAAATGATCCAAGGCAATTTCCAATCCAATTTGCCACTCCTGTCTGTATGAGGTAACTCTTAAACAAGAAAGTGGTAGGAAGGAACACCTTTCTAAGATGAATCCAAAGCAGATACCAGGTTATGAAGAAGAGAAGCAATTAGGAAGGGTCCAACAAGCTAGTTAGACACAAAAATACATAAGACAACTGGAGACTTTCCCTCGGGTGGCAGGTGGAAGAGACTCCAAAATAAGTGGCAGGAAACTGATGGAGTTCCCTCACTGACTTGAAAACTACAGAAGTTACTTAATGTCTCTGGGCACCAGTTAAAGAGGTTGGACTTAAACGTTGCCACTTCAGCGTCTGCAGAAGTTAAGAGCACCAGCTTTGGTGTCACAAACCTGGGCTTGAATTCTAATATATTACCTTGGGAAAAGTGTTATCAACTTTATTTTTTTCCCTCTTTAAAATAAAAATAATGCCTATCTCACAATAATGTTATATGTAAATTTCATCATCATCCCGCTTAATTAACAGTAGTTCCTACTGTTGTCATTATTTTTAGAACCAGAAGTATAGCAGCAGCAGACTAACATGGCAGTTAAGAGAAAGGACGTCAGAGTCCTTGTCAAACCTGAAATCTGGATCAACCACTTATTAGATGGATGAGTTAACCTCTCTGAGTTTTGCTTTCTTATCTGTTAAATGTAGATAATAAGCACCTCACAGGGCTTCAAGAATGGCTAATTAGATAAAGCATATAAAGTGCTTAGCACAGTGCCTTGCACGTACAAAGTATGCAATAAACGGTACTGATCATGACAACGACGGAGCGGGGAGAGGCAAGGGGAATACACTTTGGGACAGACAGAAAATATTTTAGATTATGACTGCCTCGCAAATTGCAGGTTTTTGGTTTTTTGTTTTGGGGGATTATTTTGGCTTTCCTTTAGCTGCCTTAAAGTACTGAGGTTTCTAGAATAAAATGCCTTATTAACTAATTCTTCCCAACATACAACTATTTTTAAAAAAAATTTTAACCCAACATTCAAACTTAAGCAAGTAAACTCTTACTCTTCAAAATAAACCATTAACCAGATCTTTCTTAAACATTTATATGTTTAAGATTTTTTAAATTCACACACTGTCAAACCACAGAGATCAATCAGATTACTAGGAAACTTCAGGAGAAAAATGAAGGAGCAGAGCCCTGATTTGATCCGGTAGGCCACAGGCCCTCCAGGTTCCACTGGCGCTTCACTCAGCTAGCTCAAAGATACGGTCTCTAGGCAACCAAGTCCTGAATTAAGCAAACAACCACAGTAATATGAATCACTTCCGGATGTTCTCACTTTGCCTACCAGCGCTTTCTTACACAAATACTTCTTGTCAAGGAGTTTATTTAGCACCAGCTAGAAACAACCAAGAGTCCATCAGATACCACAAGGCTTAAAAATGTTCAAAACAGGTTCCACTACCAACTAGTATCCCCAGATGTGACACTGTGAAGCAGAAGGGATTGTACAGCAATCAGAGGCAGGTCACCATACTAAGCTGGAAAACGAAATTCCTAGAACATGCCAACTTGGGTCCTCAAATGTATTTTTACTATTTTGTCATTAGGGACATTAAAATATATAAAAAAGTTGCTCTGACCTGTAAGACCAGAAGAAATACATGCCAAATGAGGTCAAACTAACGGGCCACACTTAGCCCAGCCAGATTTTTTCCCCAACCTTGACTGGTGGACAATCCATACACTCAGCTGCCCGATTAACACTGGTTTTTCATGGTCACATCTATTTCAACACCTACTGATTATAAGGGGAAGTGGTAAACTATGTAACCCAACTCTCTTGGCTACCTGCTCCTTTTTTTCATCTTGAAAGGATCTTTTGTGCCACACTCTTCTTCATGAACTAAAAAGAGATCATTTAAGCTATTAACAAGAATGGAGACGGAAAAGGACTTAATTAAAAATATAAACTACAATAGGACAAAGCAACTACCATTAACAGAACCAAGGAAAAAATATCAAGACTGTAGAAAATCAAGTCAGTGCAACAAAAGATGTATGTGAGACACATACCTAGAACGCTTATTTAACATAAATAAAATGAAGGAGAGTCATGAAATAGACTACGTAGATCTAACTAATCATTACAAGCATAATGGACCATTTCCTAGAGCTAAAATAAACAAACAAGAGACATTATAAACCAAGAAGAGTCTCCACATTACAGACAAAATTGCTAAGCCAATAGCAACCCTAACATGTTAACTGTTAGGGAAATGTTTATACCTCAAGGAACAACAATTCTAAAAATTTCAAGTCACAAAAAAAGGAAAAAAAAAATCAAGTTACTTGTCATAGAGATAAAACTAAGTTAGCTTCAGAAGTTGTTTCTCAATAATAAGAAGTATGAGTAAACAAAGTCATATATATTTTTCTCAAAAAAATGAAATATGGTTCACCATAATTTAAAAGTCCAGAACCAGAAATATATAATATTTGACAAAATAGAGATCAATTGCTAATAGGTAATAAAACAGCTGGTTTTTAAACGATATTAGAGGCCTGTAATTCCACCACTTTGGGAGGCTGAGGCAGGAGGATCACTTAAGGCCAGAAGTTCGAGATAAGTTCCCCTTACAATCAACATAACAAGACCCCATCTCTACAAATATGTAAAAAGTAAGCCAACAGATTATTAAACTGAAAATTTTGGCAAGGTTTTAGAGAAATTAAACTATCTAGACTTCGAGTTGATAGAAGAAATTACAAATTGAAAGACTGACATTTAAACTCAATAAAATTTAAAACTACAATGAAGAAAACAAATACAATGAAACATCAAGGGAAAATGTTTGTAGCAAATACGAGAGAAAGTCAAGTCCATGTTATAAAAGAGCTCACAAAAGTTAACATCATGACCCTAGAAGCCAGGCACATAACAAAAACAAAATTTGCATAAGAAAATAATACTGATAAACAAATATGTAAGAAAATGTTTAAACTCTCCAGCAATCAAAGCGATAGAACTTTAAACAGGAATAAACCTAAATAAATTATGAACATTAGATGGCCACTGAAAATAGTAAATTAAGACAGTCCAGGCCAGGTGTGGCTGCTCACGCCTGTATCCCAGCACTTTAGCAGAAGGATGGCTTGAGCCGCAGGAGATGAATACCAACCAGCCTGGCAACATAGAGAAAGCCCATCTCTAAAAAAAAAAAAATTTTTTTTTAATTAGTTAGGTGAGGTGAAGTGGGCCTATAGTCCCAAGTACTTGAGAAGCTGAGGTAGGAGTATCTTTATTCTTTCAAGGAAAATTTCCTATATTCACTTTTTTTTTTTTTGAGACGATGTTTGGTTCTATCACCCAGGCTGTAGCACAGTGGCGTGATCTTGGCTGACTGCAACCTCCACCTCCCAGTTCCAGTGATTCTCGTGCCTCAGCTTCCAGAGTAGCTGGGATTACAAGCACACGCCACCATACCCAGCTAATGTTTTTTGTATTTTTAGTACAGATGAGGTTTCACCATGTTGGCCAGGCTAGTCTCGAACTCCTGGCATCAAGTGATCCGCCTGCCTTGGCCTCCCAAAGTGCTGAGATAACACGTGTGAGCCACCGCGCCAAGCCAGGATACTCAATACTTTATTGTAATATAGGCTTTGTGCTGGATAATTTTGCCCAGCTGTAAGCTAACATCAGTATTCTCAGCACAATTAAGGTGGACTGGGCTATGATATTCAGTAGGTTAGGTGTATTAAATGCATTTTGACTTACAATATTTTCAACTTTCAATGGGTTTATTGGGTTATAACCCCTTCCTAAATCGAGGAACATCTGTGTAGTAACTTAAAAATCTGAATTTGTGATTATATCTAAAAATTATATACAGTTTTTCCTTTTACTTAATCCCTTCTTTTCCTTTATTATAAAATTATCACTGTAAAAAGCATTTTAAATATATAGTACAGTATTAAGTAAAAAGGACGTCTCACACCCTCTACCCCCATTCCACTCCCTAGAAGTATCCTCTGTTTCTGGGTGTTTTCCTTCAGACAAAAGCTAAGGTCTGAAATGAAAAAACTAGGGCTACCGACCTTGGGACCTTGAAAGTGCGCAGAAAATTCCTGTCATCTTCACATTAAATCTGCTTATCCTTTTGCAGATTTAATGTGAAAATTCAGGAGGCCGAGCACAGTGGCTCATGCCTGTATCCCAGCACTTTAGGAGGCCAAGGCAGGTGGATCACCTGAGGTCAGGAGTTCGAGACCAGCCTGGCCAACATGGTGAAATATCCGTCTCCACTAAAAAATACAAAAATTAGCTGGGTATGGTGGTAGGCACCTGTAATCCCAGCTACTTGGGAGGCTGAGGCAGGAGAATCGCTTGAACCCAGAAGGCAGAGGTTACAGTGAGCCAAGATAGTGCCACTGCACTCCAGCCTGGGTGACAAGAGACTCCGTCTCAAAAAAAAAAAAAAAAAAAAGAAAGAAAAGAAAAAATTCAGGATATCCTTTATCCAGGTGCTTGGATAAAAGTTTGTTGAGTGCAGGCCGGGAGCGGTGGCTCACACCTGTAATCCCAGCACTTTGGGAGGCCGAGGCAGGTGGATCACGAGGTCAGGATATCGAGACCATCCTGGCTAACACAGTGAAACCCCATCTCTACTAAAAATATAAAAAATTAGGCAGGCGTGGTGGCGGGCGCCTGTAGTCCCAGCTACTAGGGAGACTGAGGAAGGAGAATGGCGAGAACCCGGGAGGTGGAGGTTGCAGTGAGCCGAGATTGTACCACAGCACTCCAGCCTAGGCGACAGAGCAAGACTCCGTCTCAAAAAAAAAAAAAAAAAAAGTTTATTGAGTGCCTACTGTATTTCACTGTGCCAAGCAATTAACCATCACAGCAACTCTGTAAGATGCATAATGTTCCCATTCTGCAAAGGACAAATTTGGGCTCACTCCCTGAGGTTAAGCAACTTGCAAAACCAGAATCAGAACTCACACCTGCTAAAACAGAAATTCTGATTCTTTTCACTGCATCAAGATATCTCAACATTCAAGATTTTCAAAGAAATTTTATTCATACTTCCGAATTTCTATTTTACTTAATTATTCGTACTATGAGAATATAGAGTCACATGACTTTTCTTAGTAATAATAATGGGTACTAACTAGTTCACTCTTGACATTTCTTAATTTTAAATTTTGCTAGGCTGGGTGCAGTGGCTCACGTCTATAATCCCAGCACTTTGGGAGGCCGAGGCGGGTGGATCACTTGAGGTCAGGAGTTCGAGACCAGCCTGGCCAATATGGTCAAACACCATCTCTACTAAAAATAGAAAAATTAGCCAGGCATGGTGGTGGGCACCTGTAATCCCAGCTACTCGGGAGGTTGAGGAAGGAGAATCATTTGAACCCGGGAGGCAGAGGTTGCAGTGAGCCCAGATCGCACCACTGCACTCCAGCCTGGGCAACAGAGCGAGACTCTGTCTCCAAAAAAAAAAAAAAAATTTTTTTTTGCTAAATTTTCAGCTACATGGTAGGGTAAAAAGCTTTTGGCAGCCACATTAGGAATGAATACTCCCCATTTGCAACAGTGTTACAATACAGAAAAGCACTCAGCTTCAACCACTTTCAATAAATACACTTTTAAATGCAACCCACTTCTTATAGTGGAGCCTGTCCAAGGCCTTTGCACTAAATTAATATCCAAAAAAAGAATGGAGGTTTCTTCTTAAAATAGTCTATGTCACCATTTTAAAAGTTAAGAATAAATCTCACCCCATACTTCCCCTTGGTAATTATAAATTAATGAATGGATCAGCTCCTAGTGCCACCACGCCATTACGCAGCTACATGCTATGGTCCCTTAGTCACACTGGGTCTCATGAGATAACTAGACTTCTCATCTGTACAAAGAGAGCTTGGGTCACCATCCTAAAAATGATCCCCCTCAACATTTAAGTGATGGTCCTCATTTTGAGAATTCTAGAAGTGCTGGGCATGATATTCTTCCTAGTCACCTCACCTACCCATTTTGTTTTCTTGCTTCTTAAATGTGTTAACTTCTATTTTCATGATCACAGGGTGCCAGCCTGGACATATCCCAATGTTCATGGAATTCTGATATCACTTACAGGGAGAGGAGATCTGAAGAGCCCATCCCAGAAAATGCTCTATGCCAACAGTAAAAACATATGCACAAAAAATACTTTGTTCCCAAGAACTAATTTCTTCCCAAGATACCTTTTCAATTCCTCTAAATTACAGAAAGTGACATACTTCTACTTAGTGCTAAGCTCGACTTATCACCGTGGAATTGCTGACAGTCTCCAACCAGCCAGCGTTCCTACTTTTCCTTCTACAAGAGGGGTGTGCCCTACTTCTTGAGCTGGGGTACAGGCACTCAGCAGCAGAAAGGTGGCCCATGACAGACTTAAAAGCGCAAACCAGGAATTGTCTGAAACTCAGAGAATGCTGGAATTAACCTTCTTCCTGTGACCTTTAACCTAGCTGAATTTTCTTCCATTTCCAGTACTAATCATACTTTCTTCTCACTTGCAGACTTCCCTGTTCTGTCCTGCCTGACATGTTCTCTTCTTGGTTTTTTTCACCTGAACCTTATTCTGATCTATTATTTCCTCCTGTCCAAGACCTAAGCACTGAACATACCTCACATATTTAAATGTTACCTCCTTCAACTGAGTGAAATGGTATTCATCGCTCCTATACAACTGCTCCTTAGCCTAAACAAATGTAAAACTCAACAGAAACAGGCAAAAGGATAAGAATAAGCTTCGATTTAAGCATAAATACTAATTTCAGATGTATCCTTGATCTATTGTGCAGCCCTTAGCAAAAAGCCTTGAATCGTTAGGTGATATCTCATTAGAACAGTGGCTTAATTTCAATATTGAAGCTGCTCTCCAAACAACGAAGAAAAGCAGAAATCTCTACATTTTCTATTTCTCAACCACTCCCAGTGCTCATTTATAGGAATCACCCCTAAATTTTCCCACTTAACCTTTCAGGGAAACACAAACCCACAGCCAGAGAAAACTCATCTCTCTACACTTATACTCTCTTACTACACTCACTGCCTCTACACAGTCATATTCACTCTCTACACACTCCTCCCTTTTCCCAAGAAAGAGCTCTGTTACAGGCAGAGGAGAAAATGGAGTGAGTGCCCTAGGATACACAATGGGGCCACTGTACTAAAAGGTGGAGCTTTTAGTAGGAGGAGTAGAGGTATTATAAATAGAACTGAAGAGGGGAACCTTTTCTCCCTCCGATATCTATGATCTTTATTCCTGGCCTTAGAGTTACTGTAAATCCCAGATATTGGGGCTCCTCTAACTTCGGAGGGGTGGAGGTTATGAAGGAAACAGGATGGAACCAAACCAAAAAGGCAAACTAGGCCTAGTGCTAGAGGGGAAAGAGGGGCCCTAGGAACACACAAGATACAGCCCGGCTCACCAAGATAGGAGAAAGAACTGGAAGAGGTTAATAGCTAACTAATAACGAAGAGCATGCCATTTGTCCTTGGTGCACTCACAACACTTTTTAGGGGTGGCAGCAGCCACATAGGTGGCTGACAGGGATTCTAGTCCTCTTTTCTCACCATAACATTCCCAGGCTTCTTTCCTTTGTCCTCTCTAGTTTACAATCTAAATAGGTGCTTCCAACCTTGATTTTTAAAAATCAAAGCCTTAAACAACAACAAAAATCACCACACCCAGTTTTATGATTGCCTCCATAAAACAGACCAGGCACCTTTCCATGATGCCAGGCCAATGGGCAGGGTGTGCTAGGGTAATACGACACTATTATGCCCTCCCTTAAAAAAAAAAAAAAAAAAAAAACCCAAAAACATCCCAAAATTCCCCCCCCCCCTTTTTTTTTTTTTTTTTTTTTTTGAGACAGAGTTTCACTCTTGATGCCCAGGCTGGAGTGCAATGGCACTATCTCAGCTTACTGCAACCTCTGCCTCCCAGGTTCAAGCAATTCTCCTGCCTCAGCCTCCCGAGTAGCTGGGATTACAGGCACCCGCCACCACGCCCAGCTAATTTTGTATTTTTAGTAGAGACAGGGGTTTCTCCATGTTGGTCAGGCTGGTCTCGAACTCCTGACCTCCAGGTGATCCGCCCGCCTCAGCTTCCCAAAGTGCTGGGACTACAGGCGTGAGCCACCGTGCCCGGCCAGTTACTTCTTAAGTATGTAAAAGCACTCAACTAAAAAACACCCCAGGGGATCATGCCTCCTGGGTGGTCTTTAAAGGAAATGGGCTACTTTCCTATACTGGAAAAAAACATCTGACAGAAAAAAAGATGCTCTAGAGTCGCTGAAAATAAAATGCCTTGCTAATGCAGCACCTGACGAAGAAAATATGATGAAGTGTGTAACATTTTACTAAGGCCATGATATCCCAGCAAAAGGCAGTTTTAAATCTTGTTTCTCAACAGGGGGAGGAGCGGGGGGCAAGGAAGGACCATCGGAATCACTACAGACATTTAAAATACAGTCGGCCCTCCTTATCCATGGGTTCTGCATCCATGGATTCAACAAACTATGAATCAAAAATAGTCAGAAAAAAATAAAGAAAGATACAAATAAAACAATACAGTGTAACAACTATTTATGTAGCATTTACATTGGATCAGGTATGATAAGTAATCAAGAGATGTTTTAAAGTATATATTATGCAATATGCTAAGGTTATATGCAAATACTATGCCATTTTATATAAGGAAGTTGAGCAACTGTGGATTCTGGTATCTGCAGGTGTCCTGGAACCAAACCCCCACAGATACCAAGGGACTACTATATATGTGTCTGGATCTCCCACCCAGACCTACTGAACCACAATCTCTATGGTAAGGCCCAGATAGCTGTATTTTTTTTTTTTTAAGTTCCCCAGGTGATTCTAATGCACACACCTGGTTAACAACCATAGTTAAAAAAATGATGAGGCCAGGCGCAGTGACTCACATTTGTAATCCCAGCACTTTGGGAGGCTGAGGCGGGTGGATAACCTGAGGTCAGGAGTTTGAGACCAGCCTGGCCATTATGGTGAAACCCAGTCTCTACTAAAAATACAAAAATTAGCCAGGTGTAGTGGCGGATGCCTGTAATTCCAGCTACTGAGGAGGCTGAGGCAGAAGAATCGCTTGAACCGGAGAGGTGGAGGTCGCAGTAAGCCAAGATCGCGCCACTGCACTCCAGCCTGGGCAACAGAGCGAGACTGCACAAAAAAAAAAAAAAAAAAGGTGGAAACTATTCTTCAATGAAGAAAACTACAAGTAGACCAAAAAACTCAGGCTTCAGTTTCTTCATTAAATGAGATGGCTGAACTAGATTAGCAGTTGAACTAGATTAGTGGTAGTGTTTGGGGGAGGGGAGGCGTTAGCCAAAACACCCTCTGTAAAAAGTGAATTTTATTCAAGAAATTCAACAGTAAAACAAAAGCAGAGCTACTCTGGATGGGGGAAGGAAGGTGTGTTAAGGCTCTTCCCTCTCACCCCCAGGTCACCTCAGTGGAATCACCAAAGCTCCACAGAGCACAAGATGGTCTCTTAGAACAGCTACATCTTCCAAATTCTTTGACCTTCCAAACCTAGAAATCCACAATTTAAATGGCAGAGATCTTACAATTTTTGTTTTCTTATAAACTTCATATGAGAAAATGCCCCCTTTTCTAGCGATATAGCATGTCTTGCTATGTCATCTTCTATAATTTAGAAAGACAAGTGTTATCCTCCTCACTTAAGTCATCACTGAAACCCAAGCTCCAGTTTCCTGAAGTTTTAAGCTCAGAAAAGAAGCCCAGATACAAGAGGGCATGCAAAATACAGGTTTGCCCCAGGAGAAGGAAGAATGGGACCAGAGGGGCACAAAAGAGACTTTAAATGTAGCGATGTTGGTTTTGTTTTGTTTTTAGAGGAAAGGGAAATATCTCAAATGTTAACATTTGTTAGTTCTGGAACACAATGATGTTTGTTGTACTGTTCTCTGGACTTTCCTGTAGCATTTTAAGATTTTCAGAATTAAAACACACACACACACACACACACACACACACACACACACACACACACTTGTTTATTAGCACCACTTCAAACACCCTTTTTATTAAATGTTAATTACAAATATTTCATTATCCCTCACTTGCCTTTTCCACCAAAGCTCACTTACAGAATACATGATCTATAATTACATCTACCCTGGGAGTCTGCAAAAGAACACAATCACCAGAACAAAAGAAATGAATCACCGATAACAAAATGACACTCTAAAATTAAGACCACAAGGCTGTGGGGCATCTGAAAAAGGAAAAGAGCAGCTTTACATTCACTTCACCAAGAATGCAGAGGATGCTGCCTCTGAATATTGCCAAACAGATGGACCTACACCAACAGCACTACACTCTAAGCCTCCCAAACCAAGCACCACTCCACAGGTCATAGGAGGAGGAGACTCAATTCATATATAAATCAAAATTCATGAAGAATAAGTGAAACATTAAAGCCAGTAACTTCAAACCCTAAAAATGCTATTTCCACCCCACAGCTGGTAATGCCCAAAACATGCACAATAAAACTGAACAATACAAACCTGGAAAATTGTTCAGTAAACTTAAATGCCCATCACAGTGATTCATGATAAACTGTCATCAAGGCTACTTATTGCCATAAATAAATACCCTACCTATACTTATTCCCTCAACCACCAGCTTCCCAGTTACATCTATAACATACTCAAATCAATCTTTTTTTTTCCCCCCACCAAAAACAGGAGTTTTGTCACCCAGGCTACAGCACAGTGGTGAGAACATGGCTCACTGCTGCCTCAACCTCCTGGACTCAAGTGATCCTCCCTTCTCAGGCTCCTGAGTAGCTGGGACTACTGGCACCACCATGCCTGGCTAATTTTTTAAATTTTTTTGTAGAGATGGGGTCTCACTATGTTGCCCAATCTGGTCTCAAACAGCTGGGTTCAAGTGATCCCCCCCACCTCGGCCTCGCAACGTGCTGGGATTACAGGCATGGACCACTGTGCTCAGCCTCAAAGAAATCTTTATTTGTATTCACACTATTATCAGTTCCCTTCTCTTAATCTTCTCTCCAGCTAGCCAATCTTTACCTCTTTGCTTCTTCCAAATGACAAAGGTACTCATAAGCCACGTTCTGACGTCTCCTTTCATCCATCTCCTCTGCAGTAAGTCTTTCATTATCCAGGACAGCTAAAACATAAAAGAAAGAATGTAAATACCAGGATCTGTAGCCTTCCTGAGTGATAAAAGATTGACACAGAATCAATTTCCTGCTACTCACCTAGAAAGTCAGGGTAACTAATGAGTGTGTAGCTAGCCCGGTGTACTACAATGACTTTCCTAAAAAAAGAACTATGTGGTTTCAACTATACTCATCTTGACCTTTTTCAAAATGTATGATAATATAAATATGTACTAAGTTTCAGTGTAATCTTGAAAAATACTGTCTTGAGATTTTGGCCCAAATCTGTCCTTATCTGCCAGAACTCCTTCTAAATACAGATCTGATAATGTTGTTTCTCTCTTTTATTAATGACCAAAGCCAGCAGTTATTGAGAAATAAGTGGCAGTAATTGTACTAAGCATTTTACACGCATTCTCTCACTGAAACCCCACAACAATCCTGTGATTATCACTCCTATTTTACAGATGAGGAAATTGAGGCTGGGTGAGCCTAGCCCCATGGCAAATAAGTGGCAGGGCCTGAATCCAAACCTGGAGAGTCTGTCTCCAAAGCCTGAGCTTAACTTTGAAGCAATCTGCTTCCTTCATGGGCACCAGGTATGGAATAAATTCCTAACTCCTTGGGAAGGCATTCAAGGCCTTTCCCAGTCTGGTCTCAACTATTTTTGGAAACTCTCCTCTTCCCTTCCTCCCACCACTGTGCAGTCCACGCCACTCAGTTCCCAACACAGTATCCCTCTACTTTCAATACCTTTGTTCATGCTCTTCCCTCAAGTCCTGTCTCTTGTTCCACATGCCCTATCAAACTTTTTTTTTTTTCTTTTGAGACAGGGTCTTGTTATGTCACTAAGGCTGGAGTGCAGTGGCACAATCATGGCTTATTGCAGCCTCGACTTTCTGGGCTCAAATGATCCTCCGACCTCAGCCCCGAGCAGCTGGGACCACAGGCATGGAACACCACGCCTGGCTAATTATTTTTGTTTTTTTTTTTAGAGATGGAGTCTCGCTATGCTGCCCAGGCTGGTCTCAAACTCGAGGCCTCAAACAATCCTCTCACCTTGGACTCCCAAAGTGCTGGGATTACACGCAGGAGCCACTATGCCTGGCAACCTGTCAAACTTTCTACACAGCATTCTTCAAGGCTCTTTTCAAATGTCACCTTCAGGCCAGGTGCAGTGGCTCACACTTCGGGAGGCCGAGGCGTGGGGATCATTTGAGATCAGGAGTTTGAGACCAGCCTGACTAACACGGTGAAACCCCGTCTCTACTAAAAACACAAAAATTAGCCAGTGTGGTGGCTGACGCCTGTAGTCCCAGCTACTCGGGAGACTGAGGCAGGAGAATCGCTTGAACCTGGGAGATGGAGTTTGCAGTGAGCTAAGATTGCACCACTGCACTCCAGGCTGGGCGACAGAGCAAGACTCAGTCTCAAAAAAAAAAAAAAAAAAGTCACCTCCCGTGCTCATATTGTCTTCCCCAGGCCCCTTCTCCTTACCTACATTACTGTGTATGGCTAGTAAGTTCAGCATCTTTTATCATTATTGCACCTTATAATCATTAGCTTGCACACCTGTCTGACTGATTAAAACGCTCTTTGGAGGCAGGGCCTGATCTTACTCATCTTTAATTTCACAAACGTGGCACAATACCTCACATATAACTGTTGATGCGTGAAATGTTGATCCTTTAAAAAAGAACATTATTCCCAGAATATAAAATAAAACCGAAAACCTCAAAATCCCAAAGGGTCCTCCTTTAGCCAATCCTGCCTGCAGTTCAATGACGTCCAGGGCCGACAACAGAAAATGAGGAAGTCAGAGGATTTTCTTTTTTTTTTTTTTTAATTACTATTTTACTTTTGAAATCTTGAGGAGGGAACTAAGCCCGAGAAAACCGAAGTGACTTGCCCAGGACGGCACCTCTTAGCTAGCCTGGGGCCGGACAGGTCTGGACCCTGGTCTATCCCTTGGGTCTACCCCGCAGGCAACACTAGGGCAGCGCCCTTCCACGAAACGGGCAGAGCCCGCGTACCCAGACCCCAATCCCCGGGACACGCCCTGCGCGGTCATCCTGCCACCTCACTCTAGGCCGTCTTCCCCAATCTCGGTCGAGCCTGGGCGGCGAGAGGCGCTGGGTGGGGCTCCCCCTACCGCGGCCCCAGCTAAGGCGGGAGGCCTCGGGGGTCCTCTCCGCCGCCTCGGACCCCGAGGGGCGCGCACCAGGGGCCTCCCCGCCCGCCGCCCGCTGCCCCACCGGGGCGGCTCTTCCGGGTCCGAGCTGCCGGCAGCCGCCCTGCCCCACCCGCCCGGCCGAGCCCCCAGGAAAATCGCGCCTCGTCTGCAATTAGCCCAGCCCGAAGCCCCCGCGCCGCGGAGCCCCGCACTCACAGCCATAGTGTGGCCGGGCCACGCCCAGCCCGTCAACCTCGTCTGCGGCGGACATGGCGGCCGAGCCCGAGTCTCTGCTGAGGAAGCCGTGAAACCTTGGAGGCGCCGACGGCGGCAGCTACAGCTCCTGCCGAGTGCGCGGGCTTGCCGGGGTCCCCGAGGCCCCGCCCCATGCCGTCAGCCCCACCCCGCAGGCCCCGCCCCAGCGGCACCGCCCCAGCACACCGCCCTGAGCGGCCGGAAAGAGGCGGGGTCAGAGTCACCATGCCCCGCCCCTAACTCCGCCCCCTCAGCCCGGCCCCGCCCTGCATCCCGCTACGGTCTCCGTAGGCGGAAGGAAGAAGGTAGAGCCCATCCTCCAATCGGGGTCACGCTGAGCTTTCCCTGCCGGGAATGACCGCCCAGGTTTATAGCCCCGCCCCTAGGGCCACTGCCCTATCCGCAACTCTAACCGAAAGGCTGCCGGTGTCTGCTGCCTGAAATCAAAATAGTGGGTCATCTCCCTTCTCTTGCCGGCCCAGCTAACCTCTGCACCAATACTCGGAGAAAGCACCCTTTGAGGTGACCCAGGGTGTCTTGTTGGACACAAGCAGGCCCCAAACTGCCATGAAAGCCCTCCAACTCCACTCTCCGCAGTTTGGCAACCTGGCCTCAGTCCTCTTAGATTCGGCAGCAGTCACCAGATTACCCAGGTACCCAGGTATTTGAGATGCGGATGCTAAAGCCGAACTCTGTCCAAACTCCCTACCTTTAGATCCTTTGACATTGTTCTTTGCAAGTTCTTTTTTAAATAACTCTTTTCCCGTATCAGGTATGCCTCTGCCCCCTGCACCTTGTGGCTTGCCCTTCAGATATTGGTATTCAACGGTATTCCGTCCGCAGCCCTCTTCTGTTTATTCTTTTTTCTTTTCTTTCTTTCTTTCTTTTATTTTATTTTATTTTATTTTATTTTATTTTGAGACGGAGTCTCGCTCTGTCGCCCAGGCTGGTGTGCAGTGGTGCGATCTAGGCTTACTGCAAGCTCCGCCTCCCGGGTTCGCGCCATTCTCCTGCCTCAGCCTCCCGAGTAGCTGGGACTACAGGCACTCGCCACCGCGCCTGGCTAATTTTTTGTATTTTTAGTAGAGACGGGGTTTCACCGTGTTAGCCAGGATGGTCTCGATCTCCTGACCTCGTGATCCGCCCGCCTCGGCCTCCCAAAGTGCTGGGATTACAGGCGTGAGCTACCGCGCCCGGCCCTCTTTTTTTTTTTTTTTTTTTTGAGACGGAGTCTTGCTCAGTCGCTCAGGATGGAGTGCAGTGGCGCGATCTCGGCTCACTGCAATCTCCGCCTCCCGGGTTCAAGCGACTCTCCTGCCTCAGCCTCCCAAGTAGCTGGGATTACAGGTGCCCGCCACCACACCCAACTACTTTTTTTGTATTTTTAGTAGACACGGGGGTTTCACCATGTTGGTCAGGCTGGTCTCGAACTCCTGACCTCAGGTAATCCACCCGCCTCTGCCTCCCAAAGTGCTGAGATTACAGGTGTGAGCCACCGCGCCCAGCCCTCTTCCGTTTATTTGCCCACTCAGTAATCTTTCTACACTCTCCTATAACTGCTGAGGACCCCTCGATATGTATCACCAGACCAGATCGTCTGGAAGTCCCTCAGTATTTTCAGCTAATGAACACTTTCATCTGTGTATAGGGCAGACATTTTAAATCCCACGTGTCAAATACTGACCCTGCTCCTGCTATATTCTCTATTCACAGAAGTACTCAATTCCCAGTGGGAATACCCTAGGCTCCTTGCCTCACGCCCTACATCCAATCTGTGTTTATTTCTGAGGTGTCTACTTTTGTCTCCATCCCCGTTGTGATTACACTGTAGTCTCCCTTCTGCCAACCAGATTACCAGGGTGTTCTCTCTAAAGTGCAAATGCAATTGTGTTTCTCTTTTTAAATTTTTTTTCTATTACTTGCTTCAAGATCATGGGCCAAGTTCAGCATGATTTAGCATGCCAAATCCTAGCCTGACTCCAGATGTTTTGCTCCAGCTATTTTCAGTGTATTCACTCTTCCTTCAAACTATTAAAGATACTTGAAAACCTGTAAGAACAAAACACCCTGTAGAAAAATGGGCAAGGGTTTCATTTATTAAGCCTACAAAGTAAAAAGTTATTTCATTCTTAAGCTTTTAAGTTCACTTTACAAATTGTATTATTCTATTTATAAGTCTAGCACATTTTACCAAACACTTTTCAGAAACCGAATGATTTATTTATTTGGGAGGCAGGGGGTCACATTTTTATTGGGGACCACAGGGGACATGGTCTTCTCCATGTCAATGGAAGTGCTTGCAGTTTCTTCAACCACTCCAAGCTTGGGCCTTGGGGGTGGCTGGGCTGTCCAGCATGTTCCCATCATCTCAGAGGGGCACTGGGTTGTTGCGGGGCGTGGCCTGGTTGATCCTGTACACTCCAGTACTCCAGTACATGGTATAGGGGCAGATGGGTCAGATTTATAGCTAGGCCCCTGATGGTGAGGAATAGGACCAGCACCTGCTCCTTGGGCCAGGCGTTCTTGAGAAAGGCAGCTGCAATGGCAGCGAGGACATGGAGCATTCTGAAATTTCCCGAAAAATTTTTTTTTAAGTCTCAGTTAATTCAACATCTTCAAATATTTAAAATTATGCCTACTAGGGCAGGCACAGTGGCTCACACCTGTAATCCCAGCACTTTGGGAGGCCAAGGTGGGTGGATCACCTTAGGTTGGGAGTTGGAGACCAGCCTGGCCAACATGGTGAAACCCCGTCTCTACTAAAATACAAAAAAATTAGCTGAGCATGGTGACACACGCCTGTAGTCCCAGCTACTCGGGAGGCTAAGGCAGGAGAATCACTTGAACCCGGGAGGCAGAGGTTGCAGTGGGCCGAGATTGTACTCTTGTACTCCAGCCTGGTTGATGGATCAAGACTGTCTTTTAAAAAATAATAATTGCTGGGCACGGTGGCTCACGCCTGTAATCCCAGCACTTTCGGAGGCCGAGGTGGGCGAATCACTAGGTCAGGAGATTGAGACCATCCAGGCTAACACGGTGAAACCCCATCTCTATTAAAAATACAAAAAAAAAAAAAAATGAGCCGGGCATGGCGGCAGGCACCTGTAGTCCAGCTACTTGGGAGGTTGAGGCAGGAGAATGGCGTGAACCCGGGAGGCGGAGCTTGCAGTGAGCTGAGATTGCGCCACTGCACTCCAGCCCGGGCAATAGAGTGAGACTCCATCCCAAAAAAAAATAAAAATAAAAATAAAAAATAATAATTAAAATAAAAAATAAAGAATAAATTGTGCCTATTACATTGCCTATATTAGATTTTCTTTTTTTTTTTCTTTTGAGATGGAGTTTCACTCTTGTCACCCAGGATGGAGTGCAATGGTGCAATCTTGGCTCACTGCAACCTCCGCCTCCCAGGTTCAAAGGATTCTTCTGCCTCAGCCTCCCAAGTGGCTGGAATTACAGGCACCCGCCACCACGCCTGGCTAATTTTTTTTTTTTTGTATTTTTATTAGAGATGGGGGTTTCACTATGTTGGCCAGGCTGGTCTCAAACTCCTGACCTTGTGATCCACTGGCCTTGGCCTCCCAAAGTGCTAAGATTACAGGCATGAGCCACTGCACCCAGCCTAGATTTTCTTTTTAGTTCATTCAATTGTTTAAAACTTTTTCAAAACTTTTTTTTTTCTTTTTTGAGACAGAGTCTCGCTCTGTCGCCCCGGCTGGAGCGTAATGGCACAATCTCGGCTCACTGCAACCTCTGCCTCCTGGGCTCAAGCGATTCTCCTGCCTCAGCCTCCTGAGTAGCTGGGATTACAGGCACGCGCCACTACGCCCAGCTAATTTTTGTATTTTTAGTAGAGACGGGATTTCACCATGTTGCCCAGGCTGGTCTTGAACTCCTGACCTCAGGTGATTCACCCACCTCTGCCTCCCAAAGTGCTGGGATTACAGGCGTGAACCACCGCGCCTGGCCTAGATTTTCTTTTTAATTCATTCAATTGTTTAAAACTTTTTCAAAACTTAGTAATTCCTATAAATAAACATACAAGCATAACGAAGCTAACAGTCTCTTAGATGGCCTGATTCCATATATAAACTTAGTAAGCTTTCAACTCAAAAGCCTAAGTCTAAAACTAACTCAATTACACATTTTAAATGATTTACAAAAAAGCTATCACTCAAATAGGCCAAATTTTCTTAAACATTGTGAATACATAAAATGTGAAATCTTCTTCTTCTTCTTTTTTTTTTTGAGACAGAGTCTTGCTCTGTCGCCCAGGCTGGAGTGCAGTGGCGTGATTTCGGCTCACTGCAACCTCAGCCTCCCAAGTTCAAGTGATTATCCTGCCTCAGTCTTCTGAGTAGCTGGGCTTACAGGCACACACCACCACACCCAGCTAATTTTTGTATTTTTACTGGAGGTGAGGTTTTGCCATGTTGGCCAGGCTGGTCTCGAACTCTTGACCTCAGGTGATCTGCCCACCTTGGCCTCCCAATGTGCTGGGGTTATAGGTGTGAGCCACCATGGCCAGCCAAAATATTTCTTCTTAACTCCAACATATTAATCCAATTGTTTATTCCATAAAGGCTTTCTTTACTTAATTACAAAGTTTGTCTGAGGTGAAAGCCACAGAGATGTTAAGACAGTTACCAACTACACTGATACCTTACTATACTAAGTGTTGCATATTTATTTTCTCAGCTGATCCTTGTAGTAATCCCATTATGTCCATTTTACACTTGGGAAAATGGATAACTGGGTTCCTTACCTGAAGCCACACAGCAATAGGCAGAGCTGGAACTCAAACCCAGGCCTAACGACAAAGCCCACATTCCTAGTCAATAAACACAAGATTCAGAGAAATAGACATTAAGATAATAACATGCTGGCCAGGCACGACGGCTCACGCCTATATCCCCCAGCACTTCGGGAGGCAGAGGCGAGAGGATTGCTTGAGGTCAGGAGTTCAAGTCCAGGCTGGGCCACATGAAAAACCCCGTCTCTACAGAAAATACAAAAAATTAGCCTGGTGTGGTGGCATGCTACCCAAAAGGCTGAGGTGGGAGGATCGCTTGAGCCTGGGAGTTGAGGCTGCAGTGAGCTGTGATCCCGCCACTGTGCTCCCGCCACTGTGCTCCAGCCCAGGTAGACAGAGTGAGACCCCATCACCAAAAAAAAAAAAAAAAAAAAAGATAACATGTCACATATCACTTCTTGCCTATCATATGTAGCAACATTTTGGTTTGTCTTTTTAATTGATATTATTGGCAAAGGGGTGAAAAAGCAGCCACTCTTGTGCAATGCTAGTAGGCAATAAATTAATATAGTCTTTCTAAAGACCAGTTTATCATTATGCATCTATTCTTCAACCAAAAAACTTCACTTCTTGGAACGTATCATAAGGAGATCGTGCCTTTATTAAATGTGCAAAAATTATCCATGAAGATGCTCCTTGAAAATTACTCAAATGTCCATCAGTAGGGGTTTAAATCAGTAATGGCAGCTATACACAATAGAATGCCATATAGCCGTGAACAGTGATGATCTGTGGTCTGGTCAGGATTGACTGGCTACAGGAAACAGACATGCACAGTTTTACCTCTAGAGGAAAAAAGGCTGGAAGGGAGGCCTTTATTATAAAGACCTATATGGACTGGAACTGTACCAAAAACAAAACTACACTAAACAAAAAAAACAGGACTAATGAAAGCTCGAAGGCATGGTTTCATTCCTCTGGGCATCTCTGCTTTTCCACAGGGTGGCTCTACTCTCCACTTTGATAACCAGCTTCCTCCATTTAATTTTTTCTGTTCCTTCACAACTCTTGTTTCTGCTTGCCTTGCCATGGCTTTGACTGAAGGTCCTGGTATCCTTACATCATCAGCTCCATTGAGGATCATCTCAATTGCCTAACTCCATAACCCATAGAGTGGCATATGATTGACCCAGCTCAGCTTTCCACCCTGTGGGTACATCTCTGACCACCCACAGGCAGGCTGCCCTTGGATTAGATGCTGATCCTTTACTTCAATCAACTATGATCAGGAAATACAGATAATTAAGCATAGAGAACTATGAGCTGGGCATTATTTCCTTCAGTGGGAGGCTGGGCAGGCAAAAAATGTACAGGCTGGCAGTACAATATTTTAATATTGTGGTTAAGTTAAAATATCAAATTATGACTAATAAATATACCATTTTGTTTTAAATGTAGATAGATAGATACATTGATGAATATGTGCATATGAATAGATAAAGCCTTGAAGTATATACACCAATATATTAACAGTGGCTTCTCCAGGCAGTGCTATTACACTGGATTTGTGTGGGGTTTGCTTGCTTGCTTGTCTGTATTTAAAATGAGCTGCTGGAAATACTATTTTGTCAGCAAATATAAATATGAATAAAATTAGTAAGTATGAAATGAATAAATGGCAAAATAATGAGGTAAATGGTCATTTTGGGAGTCAAAATTGGTTAATGACCACAAAGAATTTACAAGCCGGCAGGAGTCAAGCAATATTAACAGAATATCTTGAGATAAGCACCGTAATAGAAGTTTCCCTTGCTTGGAATAACTTTTAGCTGATTATCTGCCTGGGAAACTCCTACTCAACTTCCCAGACCCAATTCAAATGTCACCTACTCCCCAGGCAAAATTAATCACTTCCTCGTTTATTATATTTCCCAGTAATACTTTAGAAACCAGGTATCTTCAGAAATAAGTCTTACTGTCTAGTAAGTACAACATTTTCAAGAAATAAGCCCCAATTTTTTGTATATTTAAAGGCCTCCGAAATCAGGATAGGTCTTACAATCAGTATTAAAAGAAACTAGCCAGCTACCAGGAGAAAAGTAGATGGAGAAGTAACATAATTGTTGATATAGTTTGGATATTTGTCCCCATCCAAATCTCATGTTGAACTATAATCCCTAGTGTTAGAGATGGGGCCTGGTGGGAGGTGATTTGATCATGGGGGCGGTTTTCTCTTGAATGGTTTAGCACCATCCCCTTGGTGCTGTTCTTGTGATAGTGAGTGAGTTTTCATGAGATCTGGTCATTTAAAAGTGGTCATTTAAAAGTGTGTGGCACTCTCTCTCTCTCGCTCTTGATTTCACCATGCGATGCACCTCATCCCCATTCACCTTCCACCATGACTGGAAGCTTCCCGAGGCCTCCCCAGAAACAGATGCCACTATGCTTCCTGTACAGTCTTCAGAACTGTGAGCCAATTAAATTTCTTTTCTTTTTTTTTCTTTGAGACGGAGTCTCGCTGTCGCGCAGGTTGGAGTGCAGTGACGTGATCTCGGTTCACTGCAGGCTCCGCCCCCCAGGGTTCACGCCATTCTCCTGCCTCAGCCTCCCGAGTAGCTGGGACTGCAGGCGCCCGCCACCTCGCCCGGCTAATTTTTTGTATTTTTAGTAGAGACGAGGTTTCACCGTGTTAGCCAGAATGGTCTCGATCTTCTGACCTCGTGATCCACCCGCCTCAGCCTCCCAAAGTGCTGGGATTACAGGCGTGAGCCACCGCACCTGGCCAATTTCTTTTCTTATAAATTACCCAGTCTCAGCCAGGCACAGTGGCTCACACCTATAATCTCAGCATTTTGGGAGGCGGAGGTGGGTGGATCACTTGAGGTCAGGAGTTCAAGACCAGCCTGATCAACACAATGAAACCCCATCTCTACTAAAAAAAGAAAAAAAAAATTAGCGAGGTGTGATGGTGTGTGCCTATAATCCCAGCTACTCGGGAGGCCGAGGCAGGAAGATCACTTGAACCCAGGAGGTGGAGGTTGCAGTGAGCCAAGATTGTGCCACTGCACTCCAGCCTGGGTAACAGAGCAAGACTCTGTCTCAGAAGAAAGAAAAGAAATTACCCAGTCTCAGGTATTTCTTTCTAGCAATGCAAAAATGGACTAACAGGAAATTGGTACCAAGGACTAGGGCACTGCTATAAAGATACCTGAAAATGTGGAACCAACTTTGGAACTGGGTAACAAGTATAGGTTGGAAGAGTTTGGAGGGCTCAGAAGAAGACAGGAAGGTGAGGGAAAGTTTGGAACTTCTTAGAGACTGGTTAAATGGTTTCAACCAAAATGCTAATAGTGATATGGACAATGAAGGCCAGGCTGCCAAGGTCTCAGATGGAAGTGAGAAACTTCTTGAGAACTAAAACAAAGGTCACATTTATTATGTCTTAGCAAAGAGCTTGGCTGTGTTCTGTCCATGCTGTAGGGATCTGTGGAACTTTTAACTAAAGAGTGATGATCTAAGGTGTCTGACAGAAGAATTTTTTTTTTTTTTTGAGACTGAGTCTTGCTCTGTCACCCAGGCTGGAGTGCAGTGGTGCATCTCAGCTCACTGCAACTTCTGCCTCCCGGGTTCAAGCAATTCTCATGCCTCAGCCTCCTGAGTAGCTGGGATTACAGGCACCCACAACTATGCCCAGCTAATTTTTGTATTTTTAGTAGAGATGAGATTTCACCATGTTAACCAGGCTGGTCTCAAACTCCTGACCTCAGGTGATCTGCCCACCTCAGCCTCCCAAAGTGCTGAGATTGCAGGCATAAGCCACCATGCCTGGCCAGCAGAAGAAATTTCTCAGCAGCAAAGCATTGAACTTGGACATGGCTGCTTCTGACAGCCTAACTTAAATGTGGGAGCAAAGAAATGACTTAAAGTTGGAATTTATATTTAAGCAGGAAGCACAGCATAAAAGTTTCAAAAATTTGCAGCCTGGCTACGTGGCAAAGAAAGAAAAAGCTTTTTTCAGGAGAGGAATTCAAGCAGGCTGTGGAGCCACCACTTGCTAGACAAATTTGCTTCACTAAAAAGGACCCAAGAACGAATTGCCAAGACAATGGGAAAAAGACCTCAAAGGCATTTTAGAGACCTTCATGGCAGCCTCTCCCATCATATGCCCAGAGGCCTAGAGGGAAGAATGGTTTCCTGGACCAAGCCCAGGGCCCTGCTGCCCTGCACAGCCTTGGGACACTGCTTCCCACATCCAGGCTGCTCCACCTCTAGCCACAGCTCAAAGGGGCCCAGCTGCAGCTTGGGCTGCATTTCCAGATGGTGCAAGCCAAAAGCCTTGGTGGCTTCCATGTGGTGTTAAGCCTGCAGGTGTACAGAGCACAAGACTTGAGGCTTGCCACCCTCCACTTCGATTTCAGAGGATGTATGGACAAGTCTGGGTGTCCAGGCAGAAGACTGCTGCAGGGTGGAGCCCTACAGAGAACCTCTACTAGGTCAGTGCCAAGGGGAATTGTAAGGTTGGCACACTGATACGGTTTGGCTGTGTCCCCGCACAAATCTCACCTTGACTTGTAACAATCACCACATGTCAAGGGTGGGGCCAGGTGGAGATAATTAAATCGTGGCAGTGGTTTCCCTCATACTATTCTAGTGGTAGTGAATAAGTTCCCTGAGATCTGATGGTTTTATAAATGGGAGTTGCCCTGCACAAGCTCTTTTGTCTGCTGCCATGTAAGATTTGACTTTGCCCCTCATTTGCCTTCTGCCATGGTTGTGAGCCCCACCCCAGGATGGAACTGTGAGTCAATTAAACCCCTTTCCTTTATAAAGTACCCAGTCTTGGGTATGTCTTTATTAGCAGTGTGAGAACAGATTAATACACATTCCCCAAAAAGAGTTCCCAATGGGGCACACTGCCTGGTGGAGCTGTGAGAAGAGGGCCACCATCTTCCAGATCCAAGAATGGTAGATTCAACAGCAGCTTGCACCCTGTGCCTGGCAAAGCCACAGGCACTCAACTCGAGCCCATGAGAGCAGTCATGAGTGATGAATCCTGCAAAGCCACAGGGGCAGAGCTGCTCCATGCCTTGGGAGCCCACCCGCTGCACCAGTGTGCCCAGCATATGGGACATGGAGTCAAAGATTATTTTAGAGCTTTAAGATTTAATGACGCCCTTCCAGCTTTCAAACATGCATGGGGCCTGTAGCCCCTTTCTTGTAGGCTGATTTCTTCATTTTGAAATGAGAATGTTTATCTAATGCTTATACTATAACTGTCAGGCCTCACAGGATAGCTTTTCAGGAGATTGTAACTATGCTGTGTAGGCAGAATTCTGAGATGACTGCCCAAGATTCCCAATCCTTGGCTATTCAATCAAACACTAATCTAGGCACTATTCTGAAGGGATTTTGCAGATGCAATTAAGGCTACTAAACAGTTGATCTTAAGATGGGGAGATTATCCTGATCATCACATGAGCCATTTATAAGCAGAGAAATTCCTTTAGCTAGTAAAAGAAGTCAGAGACTCAAAGCATGGGATGGTTCAGTGGGCCATTCCTGGTATTGAATATGGAGGGGTCCACATGGAAAGGACTTGACACCAGCCTTGAGAAGCTAGGAGTGGCCCCTGACTGATAGTCAGCAAGGAAACAGGGACCTCAGACCTACAACTGCAAGGAACTTGATTCTACCTATTGCCTAAATGAGCTTGGAAGCAGATTCTCCTCACAGTCTCAAGATAAGTCCTTAATCTAGTGGATATTTTAATCTTGACCTTGTAAGACTCTGAGCAAAGAACCCAGTCAAGCTTGCCTGTACTTCAATAGAAAACTAATACATACATTTAAGGAAACTTGAGTGTATGGGGAGGGGGTTGGGGTGGCTTATAAGTAATGTTGCCAAACATGCTAATGGTAAAATTTTGTATAAAAGGGACTATGAGCTAGCTGGATACCCTGCTTCTCTCTGATAGGACTAACTCCATATAGTTCATGAGTCTTTTGAGCAGATGTAGCTCAAAATAAATCAGATACTCCATTTGGTCTATGTAATTACTGATCTTCTTTGTTTCTCTATACGTTGAACACCTTGGGCAAAGAGATAGAACACCTTGTTCTAGAGATAGGACAAAGGGTCAGTAAACTTCAGAATACCATCAAGTGGCTGGCTGTCAAGTACCAGTTTTCATCTTTGTGAAACTTCAAGTGTTACCTGTCACTGCTTAACTCCTTAACCAACTCATTTGAGAGAAACCTATTTCACCTTGTCCTAAAGGTATTCAGATATTCCGGATCTTGTGTTTAAGCACAGCTCCTGCCAGGTATTCCAACTTCAGCCATTTCTCCAACTCTTGGTTTTTCAGATGGAGGAAAAGTTTTGAACTACCTGTTGGTAGTTGCAGCTATTTACCAACTGCTTACCATGTTCCAGAAAATGCTAGGTGCTTTATTTATATTGTCTCATTTAATCTTCACAATAACCCTATGAGGAAATATAATTATCCTCATTTTACAAATGAGAAAACAAGCACAAAGAGGTTAGATATTTTGCTTAAGGCCATAAGATTCAGAGTTAGGATCAAGCCTCCATCTCTCTGATTCTAAAATCTCTGTCAAATCATCATTCAACACCATGTCCTAGTTTATGGACAACATATCAATGAGAAGGTGTTCATTCACTTCTTAAATATGCCTAATTCCCTCTGAAAACCTTTCAACAAACATTTGTGAACACCATCTCCTAGTCTAGGAACAATATATAAAAACAGAGACCCGGAAGTTGTGGGAGGAAGCCAGGAAGTCAGCCCAGAATGGAGTTGGGGCATTGGTTTCCGGGCTGGGGTTAGAATAGGCCACAAGGTTCTACTGCAGTCTCAAGGCCTAAGACAAAGGACAAATCTAAGGACTCATCAAGAGACAGAAATAGCTCATAGGAATCATGAGCTCATTGGAGAGTCAGACCAAAGTATGGGGAAAGAGCGGAAAATGAGGCATAGAACACCAGACCCCATCACAGGGTTAGAACCCGAGACAAGCCTGCATGGCGGGGTTCCCCACGGCAAACCCCTGAAACTTCTACAGGGATGACAATGGGTTACTAGTAACAACAGCTAACTCATAATGAGTGCCCTTTAGGTCCAGTTGTAAGTATTTGATCTCATTTGACCTTCACAACAATCCTATGAGGTAGGAACTACTAGAATTTTCAATTTAAGGATGAGGAAACTGAAATCAGAAAGGTTAACAATGGTCCAAAGATTACACAACTAGTGAGTGACATACTCAGGATTCAAACTGCATTGGACCCAAAGCCCACATATGTGAACACTATTCTCCACTAATGCACATGAGGACCTAGAGGGCTGAGTTGAAAGATTTGTGAGGCCACATCCACCAAGGAATGTGATGGACATAGACTTGACAAAGCACTCTCAAGAAGCTTTCAGACATCAAGACAGAGATCTAGGAGCACAGATAAAAGAACAGTTGATGGGTTGGGTGCGGTGGCTCACGCCTGTAATCCTAACACTTTGGGAGGCTGAGGCGTGCAGATCATGAGGTCAGGAGATGGAGACCATCCAGGTTAACACGGTGAAACCCGTCTCTCTTAAAAATACACAAATTAGCCATGCCAGGTAGCAGGTGCCTGTAGTCCCAGCTACTTGGGAGGCTGAGGCGGGAGAATGGCATGAACCCAGGAGGCGGAGCTTGCAGTGAGCCGAGATCACGCCACTGCACTCCAGCCTGGGCGACAGAGCGAGACTCCGTCTCAAAAAAAAAAAAAAAAAAAAAAAGACTTTGCAGGGAAGACCTATGGAAAGGGTGAGAAAGGGCACAAGTTGCAGTAACAGTGTAAACAAAGCCAGAAAAATCACAAAGGTGTGTGCGTGTGTGATCATGTCCTGATTCTTGTATAGTTAACTTTACCCCAGGCTTCTCAAACAGCACAGCCACATGATGTTTCAAAAAGTCCAAGTGGAACCTCTTTGGAAAGATGCCCCACCATTGGCAGAGGCTGTGACCTTTTTCTTCGGTACCAGGGGTTGCTACATGGGGAATGGGTGGACACTGGGCTGTAAATACTGTGTCTGGAATTTATTCCTTTTGGTGGGTTCTTGGTCTCGCTGACTTCAAGAATGAAACCACGGACCTTCACGGTGAGTGTTACAGCTCTTAAAGATGATGTGTCCGGAGTTTGTTCCTTCAGATGTTCAGATGTGTCCAGAGTTTCTTCCTTCCAGTGGGTTTGTGGTCTCGCTGACTTCAGGAGTGAAGCCGCAGACCTTCGCAGTGAGTGTTACAGCTCTTAAAGGTGGCTCATCTGGAGTCGTTTGTTCCTCTCGGTGGGTTCGTGGTCTTGCTGACTTCAGGAATGCAGCTGCAGACCCTCGCATTGAGTGTTACAGCTCATAAAGGTAGTGTGGACCCAGAGTGAGCAGCAGCAAGATTTACTGTGAAGAGTGAAAGAACAAAGCTTCTATAGCGTGGAAGGGCACCCCAGTGGGTTGCCTGCTGCTAGCTTCACTGGCCAGCTTTTATTCCCTTATTTGGCCCCACCCACATCCTGCTGATTAGTCCATTTTACAGAGTGCTGATTGGTCCATTTTACAGAGTACTGATTGGTGTGTTTACAATACTTTAGCTAGACACAGAGTGCTGATTGGTGCGTTTACAATACTTTAGCTAGACACAGAGTGCTGATTGGTGCGTTTTTACAGAGTGCTGATTGGTGTGTTTACAATCCTTTAGCTAGATACAGAGTGCTGATTGGTGCGTTTTTAATCCTCTAGCTAGACAGAAAAGTTCTCCAAGTTGCCACCCAACCTAGAAGCCCAGCTGGCTTCAACTCTCAATACCTTCTTCCTTTATCACTCCTCATTTTCTTTACGACTGATATTTGGGTGGTAGAAAGCTCACATCCTTTATGGAAAGTCATCTTCCTATAAGCTCCTCTGGAAGTAGAGTACAGAAAAATCTAACTAGGCCTCTCATGAGATTACAAGCAATGAGTGACATTTCTACTACAACTTATAATGCCAGTGCAGGGCAAGGTAGAAACTGCAAGGCTTCAGTCACTATTCAGTTATGTAAAGACTAACACATGGGCACAGTGTCTCACGCCTGTAATCCTAGCACGCCTGTAATCCTAGCACAGTGGCTCACGCCTGTAATCCTAGCCATGGCAGGAAGATTGCTTGAGCCCAGCAGTTGGATACCAGCCTGTGCAACATGGTGAAACCCCATCTCTGCAAAAAATAAAAAAAATTAGCTGGGCATAGTGGTGCATGCCTGTGGCCCCAGCTACTGGGGAGGCTGAGGTGGGAGGATCACTTGAGCTGGGGAGGTCGAGGCTGCAGGGAGCTGTGATTGCACCACTGCATTCCAGCCTGGGAGACAGAGCAAGAACTTGTCTCAAAAAAAAAAAAAAAAAAAAAGGGCTAGACAAGGTGGCTCACTCCTGTAATCTCAGCACTTTGAGAGGCTGAGGCAGGTGGATCCCCTTAGGTCAGGAGGTCCAGATCAGTCTAGCCAACATGGTGAAACTCCGTCTCTACTAAAAATACAAAAATTAGCCAGGCATGGTGGCATGCGCCTGTAGTCCCAGCTATTTGGGAAGCTGAGGCAGGAGAATTGCTTGAACCTGGGAGGCGGAGCTTGCAGTGAGCCGAGATCACATCACTGCACTCCAGCCTGGGCAACAGAGCGAGACTCTGTCTCAAAAAAATTAAAAAAATTAAAAAAAAAAAAAAAAAGACGAACACAGGAAAAAACGGGAGAGACATACAGCTATGGAGCAATGTTGCTCCCTAAGACTCCAGTCAGTGCATTGACACGTGTCCAGTTTGATTCTTTTTTTTTTTTTTTTAAAAAGAAAGGCCAGGTTCTACCACCTTCCTTACAATACAGAAACAAGCTCTCTCAACCACAAGTATCAATCACATTATTCAGTTATGTGGAATCACTGGCAATGCCCCCATGTATCAGAATGTCTTCTGTGGCTGAATTTACATGTGAAGGTTAATTAAACAAAGCTTTATTTCAGTATCATGGCTTGTATGCATTTACTCATTCATGTATCAACTGGCATAAGTGATACCTCCTCCAGGGAGCCTTCCTTGACTTTCAAGATAGCCCTTCTCTGGCTGACATATACTTCTTGTATTGAAACTATGTGTCTGGGCCAGGCATAGTGGCTCACACCTGTAATCCCAGCACTCTGGGAGGCTGAGGCAGGCGGATCACCTGAGGTCAGGAGTTTGAGACCAGCCTGGCCAACATGGCAAAAGCCTGTCTCTACTAAAAATACAAAAATTAGCTGGGAGTGGTGGCGCATAACTGTAACCCCAGCTACTGAGGAGTCAGAGGCAGGAGAATTGCTTGAACCCAGGAGGTGGAGGTTGTGGTGAGCTG
>NW_026652322.1:1036988-1118161 GCF_009828535.3 Hylobates moloch
AAAAAAAAAAAAAAAAAAAAAAGAAAAAAGAAAGAAAGAAACTATGTGTCTGTATGTCTGTTTCCCACAACCACTCTGTGCTCCTCAAGAGAATTGTCATGTTTATACCTGTATCCCCAGCACCCTCGACTAGGCCTGGATATAATAGGTAATGAGTGTTTACTGAATTAAATTGAATAAATTAGAGAGATACAATGTGGGGTTTGATGTGTGTCCATATATTCTGTTGTAACATGCCTCTGACTCTGGAGAGGGAGGACAGGCTATGCTGGCGCCTAGACTTAGGCTTAGGTGCTAACATTTAGATGCTTCAGGTTTCCTTCAGTTGAGCCCAAGTCATCTGGATAAAGAAATTTATGTATTTTTAGTACATAAGTGACAGATTCAAGGCAAACTCAGTGATAAAAGCAAGCTTCTAGCTTCAAGATCCCAAGAGATTTTCTCTTAAAGAGTTTGGGCTGGATGCGGTGGCTCATGCCTGTAATCCCAGCACTTTGGGAGGCCAAGGCAGGCGGATCACGAGGTCAGGAGTTCAAAACCAGCCTGGCCAACATGGTGAAACCCCGCCTCTACTAAAAATAGAAAAATTAGAACGGGTGCGGTGGCTCAGACATGGTGCGGTGGCTCACGCCTATAATCCCAGCACTTTGGGAGGCTGAGGCAGGTGGATCATCTGAGGTCAGGAGTTCGAGACCAGCCTGGCCAACACGGTGAAACCCCGTCTCTTCTAAAAATACAAAAATTAGCCGGGCATGGTGGCAGTTGCCTGTAATCCCAGCTACTCGGGAGGCTGAGGCAGGAGAATTGCCTGAATACAGGATGGGGAGGTTGCGGTGAGCCAAGATCATGCCACTGCACACCAGCCTGGGCAACAGAGCAAGACTCCATCTCAAAAAAAAAAAAAAAAAATAGGCAACCAAAATGGGTGGGACCAACCTGCCATCCCAGCTGCAGAGAGTAAAGCCAAACATTAGTGGACTGGGACCTTACTGTGGATGAAGAATCTAGTATCCGGGGCAGAAAGCAAGGTCCTCCCAGGAGAAGAGCAAGATAGGAAGGTTGATGCTAGAGCCCGTGGAAGGGTCTTAAATTCTACATTAAAGGAGATTCCACTCTCTTCTGTAGACAATAGGAAATTATTTAAGATTTTATAAGCAGGGGAGGAATATGATTTGATTCAACAAAGATTTATGAAATGTTTACTTTTGTACTAGTATGAACAAGGGTATAAAGTTGAGTTAAACATAGTCACTGCCCTTTAGACAAGTACACAAGTGACTGTAATGCAGGATGAAATAAGAAGTGAGTGAAACCCGAGATGTAGAAAGAAAGGATTATAGAATTCCAAAGGAAATCCTATCTGCTTGATGGAGGAGATCTGGAAATACTTTATGGAGAGGGAGGTGTTTTAATGGGGTCTTGAAAAATAGGTACTTTATAAACAAAATTCCCTGAAGAGGCAACATGAACAACAATAAACTTGTGAAAGTTGTGTAACTGCTGGGTGTGGTGGCACACGCCTGTAATCCCAGCACTTTGGGAGGCCCAGGCGGGGGGATCACCTGAGGTCAGGAGTCCGAGACTAGCCTGCCCAACATGGCGAAACCCCATCTCGACTAAATACAAAAAATTAGCTGGGTATGGTGGTGCATGCCTGTAATCCTAGTTACTCGGGAGGCTGAGGCAGGAGAATTGCCTGAACCCAGGAGGTGGAAGTTGCGGGGAGACAAAATCGTGCCATTGCACACCAGCCTGGGAGACAGAGTGAGACTCCGTCTAAAAAAAAAAAAAAAAAAAGTTGAGTAACTTCTCCACTAATCAAGGAGACACTTTTAAATTTAATTTAATTTAATTTACTTATTTGAAACAGGATCTGGCTCTGTCATCCAGGCTGGAGTGCAGTGGCATGACCATAGCTCACTGCAGCCTTGACCTCCAGTGCTCAGGTGATCCTCCCACCTCAGCCTCCTGAGTAGCTGGAACTACAGATATCAGCCACCATAGCCAGATAATTAAAAATTTTTTTTTTTGGAGATGGGGTCTCACTATGCTGTCCAGGCTGGTCTTGAACTCCTGAGCTCAAGAAATCCTCCTGCCTCACCCTCCCAAAATGCTGGGATTACAGGTGTGACCTACTATGCCCAGCTGAGATGCATATTAACACCACAATGATACATCATTTCATACTCAAAAACATTTTATAAATAAAAATTTTACCTATATATGTATATATATATTTGCTTTTTTCTATATATATATACAATACATATATGTATAATACATGTATATTATATTTATATAATACATGTTTCCAATTAACTACTATACTGAAGTTTGTATTAGTAAATCCTTTGATTTTCATTAGTTTGTAGGAGTATCCTTATTGCTTAAGCAATATATTTAGTTTTGCCTGTTTTTTACCTTTACTGTATTTTTTTTTTTTTTCGAGATTGAGTCTCACTCTGTCGCCCAGGCTGGAGTGCAGTGGCACAATCTTGGCTCACTGCAACCTCCACCTCCCAGGTTCAAGGGATTCTTCTACTTCAGCCTCCTAAGTAGCTGGGACTACAGGTGTGAGCCACCACACCCAGCTAATTTTTGTATTTTTAGTAGAGACAGGGTTTCACCATGTTGGCCAGGCTGGTCTCAAACTCCTGACCTCGTGATCCGCCTGCCTCCACCTTCAGAGTGCTGGGATTACAGGCATGAGCCACCGCACCTTCCCTGATCTTTACTGTATTTTTGCTCTTACTAAATATATACATATGTATAGAGAGAGAGACAGGGGAAAAAGCAAATATATATAAAGGCATAGAAGTGAGAAAAGCCAAACTCTTTTCCTAAGCTGTATAGTGGGTACGTGGTTGTTCTTTACACAAATTTTTGTATATTTTAATATTGATTTTTTTTAAAAAAAGAGTAGATAGTAGTTCAGCAGGAGGAATTGAAGGAAGAAGCTATTCTAGAGAGAAGAAATTGTACTGGAGAGAGCAGGCTGTGGGTTCAGGAAACAGTGTCATCATCCTGCTTGGCAGAATAAAATAAATTTTTTCTTTGTCATAAGAGCAGCAACTTGCATTTGTGCACTTTATAAAATACTTTCATGTGCTCCCACCAGTTAATTATCAACTTGAAGAACAAGTATTCCATTCGATAGATGAGGAAACAGGCTCAGAAAGAATAAGCAATATATTTGTGAATATTTTTGGCAGAGAAAAAGCTTAAAACGATATACAACAAACGGTAGTGGTTATCTCTGGGAAGTGGAATTTACCGTTTGCTTAATTGTATTTTCTGATATTTCTATAAATGAACCTGAAGTAAAAAATAATAAAGCAGAGAGGGGAAAGGAAGACAACAGGAAAACAATGATTTCCTCAAAATCAAATGTTCACGTTTTTGGATTCCCAATCCTGCCCTGAGTTACACTAATGAAAACAACAGAAGAAATACAAGAAAGATTCTAACATAGAAAAAAATGTTCAACCTCACTGGTAGTCAAGGAAATGCAAATTAAAACAATATGTAAGAATCATGTCTATTAAATTAGCAAAACTGTTTTAAAGACGAGAATGTGATGAGACTAGTAGCCATTTACTGTTCGGCACACTGTAAATTGATACAATCGCTTTAAAAATGATTCCGCAGTGGCCAGGCGCGGTGGCTCACACCTGTAATCCTAGCCCTTTGGGAGGCCGAAGTGGGCGGATCACTTGTGGTCAGGAGTTTGAAACCAGCTTGGCCATCATGGTGAAACCCCGTCTCTACTAAAAATACAAAAAATTAGCTGGGCATGGTGGTGCGCACCTGTAATCCCAGCTACTCGAGAGGCTGAGGCAGGAGAATCGCTTGAACCCGGGAGGTGGAGGTTGCAGTGAGCCAAGACCGCGCTCCAGCTTGAGTGACAGAGCAAGACCTGTCTCAAAACAAACAAACAAACAAACAAACAAACAAACAAACAAAAGATTCTGCAGCAAGTAAGGGAGGTGTAAAATTGTTCTCACCCTGTGAAAATAATCTAAAATGTGGAAACTTTTTTTCTGGGGAACAACAAAATGTTCACATGAGCATTTTTAATGCAGCAGGGCATCCCCCATTCAGACACCAGGTCCAAGATTGGCTGTTTATAGAAAGATGGCCTATACTCTTCTGGACATTTATTTGCTCTAATTTATATACATAAAGGAGCAGAGGGTGTTTTGGGGTTGGTTGGCCGGGGGGAGTTTCCTGAAGGAAATATAAGAAAATGTGTGTGTGTGCGTGTGTGTGCATGTGTTTGACTGGGAATGAAGGAACTGATCTAGTGTCTGTTCAGGGCCCAGGCACTCAGATTACTCTTTTTCCCCCCAGTATAACTCAATGAGATTTGAGTGAAAAAGGTCAATCTCTGGAGAAGTGTTCTGTTTTCTTATTTACTTTATTTTTCTTGTGAAATACATTGTAAATGAAAAGCATATAAGTAATGCATATTAACAATTTAAATATTTTACAAAGAAAACCTGTGTACTTGGCACCTAACTTAAGAAACAGAAACTTTGATGGCAGAGGTGGGCGAATTACTTAAGACCAGGAGTTCGAGACCAGCCTGGCCAACGTGGTGAAAATCCATCTCTACTAAAATTACAAAAATTAGCTGGGTGTGGTGGTGCATGCTTGTAATCCCAGCTACTCGGGGGGCTGAGGCAGGAGAATCACTTGAACCCAGGAGGCGGAGGTTGCAGTGATCTGAGATCATACCACTGCACTCCTGCCTTGGTGACAGAATGAGACACTGTCTCAAAACAAATCAAAACAAAACAAAAAAAGAAATAGAAACTTTGCATCTTTCTCTCCCATTCCAATTAATTACTATACTGAAGTTTGTATTAGTAAATCCTTTGATTTTCATTAGTTTGTTTATCCTTATTGCTTAAGCAATATATTGTTTAGTTTTGCCTCTTTTTTACCTTTACTGTATTTTTTCTCTTACTAAATATATATTTCTATGTCTTGCTTTTTACACTCAATATTGTTTGAAGCTTGTCTGTGTTGATGCATGTAACTGTAGTCTGCCCATTTTCCTTGATGGATAGCATTCCGATATGTAAATTACCAACTTGCTCGGAGGTGCAGCCACTAAATCCTCATTTTGAGCAACCACCCCAAGTAAGACTGATGCAGGTGGACTTTTGCTCACACTTCGGGAATTACTGTCTTAGAGGACAAAGTCCGAGCTCTTACCTCCCAGTTTCCCAACTCTCTACGTCAGCCTTTTAATTTTAGTAGAACTGTTTGTTTTCCTTTTCCAAAAATACTTTCTCATCATTCTTCACCTAGGTAATTCTTATGCTTTAAGTCTCTCCATTAAACTATAAACTCCTCCAAAGATTATCATTAGTGTCATTGTTTTCACTGACATTTATGGAGCAGATACAATGTACCGGGTAGTTAGTACAAAGAGTTTTACATGGATCATCTCATTAATCCTCGCTCGTCCAAACCCATGAAGAAGGTGCTGGGATTAGCATCATTTTACAGATAAGGAAGTAAGGGTCAGAGAGATTAAGTAACTTGCCCAAAGTTAAACAGCTCTGGAATGTGGATCTCTTTAACTATCTTACTTGTCTTTGAACCTCTAGGATCTAGGGTAGGACTTTGGTATGTGGAAGGCACTTGATTAATGTCTGTTAAGCTGCACTGAAAGGAAAAGCCAAGGAGACCAGATGGAAAACAATCTGTTTAGTTCAGACGATGGCAGTGGGGATGGAAAAGAGGAGCTGGAAATAAGACTTGGCATGCCAGACTATTACAGAGCTGAATGTGGGGAGTGAGGTTAGGGAAGGGAATGAGGAAGGGACAAGGCATTTCCATTTTTTCGCTTTGAGCACTTCTGTATTTTCTGGAAATGTTTACAACAAGCACATGGTGCTTTTATAATTTTTTTTTTAAAGAAGAGAAAGTGTAGAGGCAGCAACTATGTGACTAGGCACCAGCAAAATATAGAAAAAAAGGGACAAAAAGAAATTCAAGCTGACCAGGAGGCTTCTGGCAAGGCAATGAAGGAGAATGGGGAATTGAAGGCAGAAAGAGAAATGCCTGGGGGAATGCTTCTGGGGGAGATACTGACTGTAATTCGGAGAGTCTGGGTTTGGGAAGCAGCAGGTCATCCTGGGGAGGTCTCCACCAAGTAGCTAGACTTGTAGGTCTAA
This sequence comes from Hylobates moloch, assembly GCF_009828535.3. Taxonomy (NCBI): domain Eukaryota; kingdom Metazoa; phylum Chordata; class Mammalia; order Primates; family Hylobatidae; genus Hylobates; species Hylobates moloch. The sequence continues at coordinate 1,043,177 of NW_026652322.1, forward strand.
AATTCAGGAGAGAGGGTGAAATGATGGTTGAAGTCATAAGCTTAATGTGCAGAACAAAAAAGAAAGAAGAAAGAAGACCTCAACCAGAGTGTTGACGGGGTCAGGCATATCTGAGTAGAAGAAGAAGAGGAGCCAGGCCAGGCGCGGTGGCTCACGCCTAGAATCCCAGCACTTTGGGAGGCTGAGGCGGGCAGATCACCTGAGGCAGGAGTTCAAGACCAGCCTGGTGAAACCCCCATCTCTACCAAAAGTACGAAAATTAGCTGGACCTGTAGTCCCAGCTACTCTGGAGGCTGAGGCACCAGAGTCCCTTGAACCTGGGAGGTGGAGGTTGCAGTGAGCTGGTGAGCCGAGATTGTGCCACTGTGCCCCAGCCTGGGCAACAAAGCAAGACTTTGTCTCAAAAACAAAACAAAACAAAACAAAAACCAGAGGAGCCAGGGAAGGTACTTGAAGAGGAGCAGCCAGAAATGTGGGAGAATCATCTCACAACCTCATAATCACCAATGGAAAAGATAATTTTTTTTAAAAAGGCATATGGGCCTGGTGCAGTAGCTCACACCTGTAATCCCAGCGCTTTGGGTGGCCAAGGTGGGAGAGTTGCTTGAGGTCAGGAGTTCAAGACCAGCCTGGGCAATATAGGGGGACCCTGTCTCTACCAAAATTATTATTATTATTATTATTATTGGAGATGGAGTTTCGCTCTTGTCACCCAGGCTGGAGTGCAATGACACAATCTCAGCTCACTGCAACCTCTGCCTCCCAGGTTCAAGTGATTCTCCTGCCTCAGCCTCCCAAGTAGCTGGGATTACAGGCACCCACCACCACGCCTGGCTAATTTTTGTACTTTTACTAGAGATGGGGTTTCACCATGTTAGCCATGCTGGTCTCGAACTCCTGACCTCAAGTGATCCACTGTCCTTGGCCTCCTAAAGTGCTGGGATTACAAGCATGAGCCACCACACTTGGCCTCTACCAAAAATTTTAAAAGGCCGGGCTTGGGAGCATGTGCCTGTAGTCCTAGCTGTTACTCAGGAGGCTGAGACAGGAGGATTGCTTGAGTCTGGGAGGTTGAGGCTGCAGTGAGCCATGATTGCACCACTGCACTCCAGCATCAGCAAAAGAGTGAGACCTCATCTCTAAAAAATAATAAACATATGTAAATGGCATCAAACAGTAAAGAGTTGTTGAATCTGAAGAAGACTAACAAGAGGCCTTCAGATGTGGAAATTAAGTCTTTTTTTTTTTTTTTTAAGAGACAAGTTCTAGCTCTGTCACATAATCTGGAGTACAGTGGTATGATTACAGCTCACTGCAGCCTTGAACTCCTGGGCTCAGGCAATCTGCAATCCTCCCACCTCAGCCTCCCAAGTACTTGGGATGACAGGCGCACATCGCCATGTCTGGCTAATTTGTTAAAACTATTTTTTGTAGAGACAGGGTCTGGCTGTGGTGCCCAGGCTGGTCTTGAACTTCTGGGCTCAAGCAATACTCTGGCTTCGGCCTCCCAAAGTGCTGGCATTACAGGTGTGAGCCACCACACTCAGCACTAAAAGACCTTTGAGGGTCCAGTTGTAGAAGCATGCTAGGGTAAGTGGCCCTATTAAAAAGGCCTAGGCATGATAACCCTGAGAATATCTACATGTGAGTGGAAGTTTGACAAAAGGGGAAGAGAAGGAATGAGATGATAAGGTCTAGGAGGAATTATTTCAAGGTAAAGGAAGGGTTAGGGATCTTATCTTTTTGTTGTGGTGCCTGCCCTGGTGCTTGGTGATAACGACTCGCTGGAGACCTACTGCATGCTGGGCACTGTGCTAAGCCCTTTACATCACGGATTGTCTCAAAGCCTCTAGTTTTTTTCTCTGTAATATGACCTACACACAGCAGCCAAATCGACCTTCTCAAGTGCTGATCACACCTCTCCTCTCCTATAAAACCACTAGCTACACCCTTTTCTCCAGAGAGTGAGATCCAAACTCTTTAGTTTGGCAGCTAAGAACCTTCTTGGTGTGACCTTCACTCATCTGTCCAGTTTTGTCTCACTCTGCTACTTTTCTAGCACAATGAGATCCTTGCCCATGAGCATGCACTCATTAATTCATCCAGTCAACACATATTGAGCACCTACCATGTGCCAGGCACCGTTCTAAGTGCCATGGAAAGAATGGAAACAAGAGAAATGACTCCCACCTTTCATGGAGTTTACCAAAAACAAATCACTTAATAAGAAATTATCAGACAGGTGTAAGGACTTTGATGAAAAAAGAGGATAATGTGGTGGAGGGTGACTAATTTAGATGGGATAGTTAGGGAAAGTCTTCCTAAGGAGATAGGTTTAGGCTGAAACCTGGTTGACAAATAGGAGGCAATGCAAGGGCTGGGCGAGGAACATTCTGGGCAGAGGGAACAGTTAGTACCAAGGGTCTAAAGAGCACACAACGTTGGCATGACCAAGGAGCAGAGAAATCAAGAGTGCTGAGGTGAGGCAAGGGAGAGGGAAGGGGACATCACAAGAGGCTGGAGGGGGAGGGGACAAAACCACAAGGGCCTTTTAGGCCTGGGTAAGGATTTGGGTCTTCATTCTAAAAGCAATGGAAAGCTGCTGAGAAGTGATGTGATTCGATTTAGGATTTTAAAAGTTCACTCTGGTTTCTGTGAGTGAAACTAGAGTTTTTTCAGAGCAAAAATAATATCAGGAAGATCAGTTTGGAGGCTGCTACAGGAATTCAGGTAAGAGACTGGTCATTTGGGATTGAAGAGTGGCAGTGAAGACGGACAGGTTTGACAAACAGGTTCCAGAGGAATCTGGGAGGTAAAATTAATGGGGCTTGGTGATGACCTCAATTTTGGAGTGAGAAAGAACGGATGTGTGGAGCATGTTCAAGCAGCAAATCATCTAGTCATGAGGTAAAAACAAAAGAAAACTATTGAAAGGGTTACCTCCACTCTCAGCAATAGCACTGAAATATTCCCTGATCATGGCTGGGGAGGGCTGGGGGGTGGTGGGCAGGAAGACAGGGAGGAGAGGGGATTGGCAGGGCCCAAAGCAAATCTCACATTGCACTTTGAGAGCTCACATTTTACCATAGCTGAACAACATGAAAATCAAAGTGATAGGTGGCCAGGTGCAGTGGCTCTCGCCTGTAATCCCAGCATTTTGGGAGGCCAAGGCAGGTGGATCACCTGAGGTCAGGAGGTCAAGACCCACCTGGCCAACATGGTGAAACCCCATCTCTACTTAACATATAAAATTAGCTGGGCATGGTGGCATGCATCTGTAATCCCAGCTACTTGGGAGGCTGAGGCAGGAGAATTGCTTGAACCTGGGAGGCGGAGGTTGCCGTGAGCCAAGATCACACCATTGCACTCCAGCCTGGGCAACAGAGCAAGACTTCGTCTCAGAAAAAAAGCTCACATCTTACAATAGCTGAACAACATGAAAAACAAACAAAATGATAGGTGGCTAGGCACAGTGGCTCATGCCTGTAATCCCAGCACTTTGGGAGGCTGAGGTGGGCGGAACACCTGAGGTCAGCAGTTCGAGACCAGGTGTGATCTCAGCTCACTGTAGCCTCCATTTTCCGGGTTCAAGCAATTCTCTTGCCTCAGCCTCCCAAGTAGGTGGGATTACAGGCACATGCCACCACACCCGGATAATTTTTGTATTTTTAGTATAGGTGGGGTTTTGCCATGTTGGCCAGGCTGGTCTCAAACTCCTGACCTCAGGTGGCCCACCCGCCTCGGCCTCCTAGAGTGCTGGAATTACAGGTGTGAGCCACCATGCCCGGCCTGAATCTGCAGTTCTAAAAAGTTCCCAGATAATGCTGATGCTACCGGACTGGGCTGACAGTTTGAGAACCACTGCACTGAATTAACTAAAAAAAATTTTCTGGTCAATTATCTAATGATGCTTTCAAAAACGGAGGTAAGGTTATCAGCTGAGTTCTATCCTTCATGAGCCACAGCACTCAGATGGCATTCCATATAATGGAAGAGAATGAAAGAAAAAAAAAACCTTTAATCCACCACTTTGCTCTCTAAAAAGTGATAACTACCCAGCTCCCTCCTTAACCCCTTGCACCTGCGCTTACTCCTCCACTCCCATTCCACCAGGATCAAGGACCCCAGCACAGGATCTTGCAAAGCTCCCTACAACTTAGACTACACCCCTCCATCATTTCCAAATTCAGACTGGTTTAATGGATATAATATGGGTCCTCCAGTCCTGTAGTGTCTCACAGGCACTGTAACAAGTCCCAGAGCTGGTCTGTTGTTGCAGAGGAGGACTGCAGGCTGGAAATCTAGTGACTTGCAGCCAAATCTGGCTCTTCTGTCAACTATGTGGCCAATGATCAGTCATGTCATTTAGCATTTTTGCACCCTAATTTTTCAACAGGTTTTTTTTTAAGTCCCTCACTATGAGAGAAAAAGGAATACCTAAAGAAATATTAGGCAAAATTTTCTTGGAAAAAAGACATTAGCAACAGAATTATAACATTAGAGATATTACATTTATAGTTAACCAACAAAGTGCATGCGTGTGTGTGTGTGCATTTTTAGATCCTCACAACAACCTTGTGAGGTAGGGAGAAGATGAAAGTCTGGCCAAATTAAGCGTCAGGGCCAGGACTCAAATACTTTACCTTCTCAGTGAAGTCTGTGTTCTTTCCAACACACTGCCTTCCCTCAATTTATTTCAATTGAATGTAGGAAAGTGCTAGTGCATAACCTGGATGGCCCTAAAAGGATCAGAGAATTATATTAACCTAAAACTAAATGGCCAATGACCCAGCAAATTAGAAAACAAGAGTTGCTTCCTTCAGCTAAATGCCAGGGAGGACCCCTGTAATATCATTTGACATTCTTAGCAATTTTGCTTCCACAATTTTACAATCCTCTACTAGGTCCCTCTGGCTTGTTCATTGTAGGATATTTTCTGTGTCAGATGACAGCAAACCTCCTGTAGAAGTACCTCATACACTGCATTTCAAAGAGCTTCTGAAATTCTTTCAGCCTCCAAGTCACAAGACCGCAAACATCCTCCACAATAATTTGGCCTTGTCATGGTAGTGAGACATCTGGTGACTAATGCCTGCGCAGCAATGAACTGGGAGTCATTTCCATTTTATTCAGTTTGTGTATTCCAACCCCAAACCTTCTAGTTCCAATCTAATTTCTTTCAAGTTCTGAGTTTGGGGTGGGGGGACTGCACTAATAAATTTCTAATTGAGTAATAAGACTGATAAAAGCCACCAGTCTTGTATTGAGTGTCTTTTAAGGGCCAGGTACTGCATTAAAGCCTTTATATAAGACCTCAAATATTAATCATTAATAATGATGTGACCATTTAGTTAGTGAGCATCTATGTTGTGCCAGGCACTGTACTAGGTGGTTAACATGTGATCTCTAGGCCACATTTTTCTCACTTCTCATTTAGTAACTAGGCATCAACTTTTTTTTTTTTTTTTTTTTTAGATAGAGTCTCACTCTGTTGCCCAGGCTGGAGTGCAGTGGCGTGATCTCAGCTCACTGCAACCTGCACCTTCCGGGTTCAAATGATAAATGATTCTTCTGCCTCGGCCTCCCGAGTAGCTGGGACTACAGGCATGTGCCATCATGCCCAGCTAATTTTTGCATTTTTAGTAGAGACAAGGCTTCACCATGTTCGCCAGGCTGGTCTCAAACTCCTGACCTCAAGTGATCCACCCACCTTGGCCTCCCAAAAGTTCTGGGATTACCGGTGTGAGCCACCACGCCTGGCCGGCATCAACCATTAAACTCACATTTCCCCAAGAGTCAGTCACACACTGAAGGAATGCCTTTTGTATTCGGACCGTTATTTGGACACTTTAAGTTTATCCTCTCTGTTATAACATAGACAAGAAAGAGGGAGAAGGGCCCAAATTGAGCCACTGATGCCCGGGTTTTCTCTATTTGGGGTGCTTGAAGACAGTAGCGATGAAAATTTGCAAGGGAGCAGCAGAACACTAAAGACTATTTCCTAAATCAATGGGTGTTTTGATGGCATAAAAGATGCGCTTTCTGACGGAAGCTCTTGTTACATTTACTACAGTGGAAAGGTTTTTCTCCTGTATGCGTTCTCTGGTGTGTGAGGAAATGGGAACGCTGATTGAAGGTCTTGCCACACTCAGGACATCGATAGGGCCTGTCTCCTAAGTGGATTCGCTGATGGGTAATAAAGTGGGAGCTCTGATTGAAGCTCTTCCCACACTCCCCACATTTGTAGGGTCTTTCTCCTGTGTGGATTCGTTGGTGCTTAATGAGGGCGGAGCTGTCGGCGAATGCTTTCCCACAGTTTTCGCACTTAAAAGGTCTCTCACCTGTGTGTGTTCTTTGGTGCGTGACCAAATGTGAGCTCTGACTGAAGCTTTTGTGGCAGTCAGGACAACTGAAAGGCCTTTCTCCTGAATGAGTACTCATGTGAGCTACAAAATGAGAACTATCTCTGAAGCCCTTCCCGCACTCCGGGCATTTGAAGGGCCGTTCTCCCGTGTGGGTTCGTTGGTGCTTAATCAAATCCGAGCTCTGGCTAAAATTCTCCCCACAGTCATTACACCTATAAGGCTTCACCCCTGTGTGTGTCCTCTGGTGAGTGATGAAATTTGAGCTTCGACTGAAGCTTTTGTGACATTCCAGGCACGTGTAGGGCTTCTCGCCTGTGTGGGTTCTATGGTGCATTATGAGGTGTGGCTTCCGCCCAAAAGTCTTCCCACACTCTGGGCACTCATAGGGTCTCTCCCCTGTGTGGGTTCTCTGATGTTTGATGAGTGTTGAGCTGTCACTGAATTTTTTCTCACACCCCTTGCATTGGTAGGGCTTCTCTCCTGTGTGTATTCTGCGATGGGTGACAAGGTCTGAGCTCTGTTTGAAGCCTTTCCCACACTCAATGCACGTATAGGGCCTCTCGCCAGTGTGGGTTCTTAGGTGTCTTATGAGATAGGAACTCTGGTTAAAGCTTTTCCCGCATTCTGCACACATAGGCTTCTCTCCTACATAGCCATCCAGGAGCTTGTTTAAATCCCTCTCCTGTGAAAAGGGCTCCAGCCGGCCCTCTCCTGGAAGGGTTCCATGTTGCCCTTCTAATTCTAGGCCTCGCTCCCAGTTTCCTCCCCAACTAAGAGTATGAGAAAGATCTTTATTGGTCCTTTCTGAGGATGTTCCACATTGTTCTGCCGTTTCAGAAATGTCCTGATTGAGCTTCGCCACCTGATGCTCAAAGTCTGAAAAATTAATGTAAGTAACAGAGAATAAAGTTATCAGTTATCAGGAAGGAATATCAGAAAGCAGTGAGAAAGATGAAAATCCTTGTTTCTGTAGCAGACTGCACTTAATTCAACTGCTCTGCTTTTCACTTTGTGAAAAGTTTATTGAGGTTCATTGAGCTGTCAGAACACGTGAATTCCTAAACTTTTTAAATTTTAAGATGGCCAGATGAATCTCGATATCCTTCAAGCGGAGACCACATATTGTCAATATTGTGCAGTTTCTTTAGAAGATATTATAGGTTTAGGCCAGGCGTGGTGGCTCACGCCTATAATCCCAGCACTTTGGGAGGCCAAGGCAGGCAGATCACATGAGGTTAGGGGTTTGAGACCAGCTTGGCCAACGCGGTGAAACTCCATCTCTACTAAAAATATGAAAATTAGCTGGGCATGGTGGCAGGTGCCTATAGTCCCAGCTACTCGGGAGGCTGAGGCAGGAGAATAACTTGAACCTGGGAGGCGAGGGTTGCAGTGAGCAGAGATTGTGTCACTGCACTCCAGGCTGGGAGACAGAGGGAGACTCCGTCTCAAAAAACACATAGGTTAGACAAAAGTGAAATGCTTAATCAAAATGAAGACTTTATTTAGTCAACTACTGACCATTAAGTCAAATTTAAATGTCTGCTAGTAAGAACAAAATTCTAGGGCAGCATTCCAAATTCTTCATCTAAACAAGGCTGAAATGCTAGATTTCCTTCCACTGGGGAGCACTCACATCTCACCTGTGTGGCTTTCCCTCAGGATCTTCCTCGCCTCAAAGTTTTGGAGTGGTAGGACCCATGGCTCTTCTTTCTGCTCCAGCTGGGAGATTACACTAGGCCTGGAAATTCTACACAGGAATATAAACATAGGATGTGAGTCTGAGCCAATCACACAAGGCCTGACCAAAATCCAAGCCCTACTCCCTGCCTAGGTATGGGAGAACACCAGGGGAGCTCTAACGTGTATTTGGTCTCATTAAAAGTGCAGCCATGGTACAGTGATAAAACAGGGTGATTTCCCCCAAAATGTTAAGAAAAAAAAAGCCCTTTTCCTCCCATTAAAAAAAAAAAAAAACAGACTCAGGTGACAGAAACTCTGAAGTAAATACAATAAGCATTTCTGAAGGTACAAGGCTAAAGCTAAATATGGAGAGGATTTATCAGAAACAAAGCTGCCATGGCCTCACCCTTAGAAAGAACGAAGGAAGTTAACTATAATGTTGGGCTTTAAAATTTTCCCAGAATGGCAGCAGTCAAAAAAGCCATGAGAAAAAGACAAACACTTGTTAAGTAGCCTGTAAATATATGAAAAATGTTTAACCTCACTATAATCAAAGAAATTCCATTATAACAATGATACACTGAGGCAATATAGTGTAGAGGTAATGAGTGCAAACTCAAGAGTCACACTGCCTGGGTTTGAGTCATAATCCTGCCTCTTCTTACAAGATGTGCGGCCTTAAGAAAGTTACTTAAACTCTGTGTCTCAATGTCTTCATCAATAAAATAGGGATAAGAGGCCAGGTGCAGTGGCTCATGCCTATAATCCCAGAACTTTGGGAGGCCAAGGCAGGCGGATCACGAGGTCACGAGTTTGAGACCAGCCTGGCCAACATAGTGAAACTCTGTCTCTACTAAAAATTAGCCGGGCACGGTGGCACGGGCCTGTAGTCCCAGTTACTCGGGAGGCTGAGGCAGGAGAATCGCTTGAACCCAGGAGGCAGAGGTTATGGTAAATCGAGGTCACACCACTGCACTCCAGCCTGGACGACAGAGTGAGACTCCATCTCAAAAAAACAAACAACAAAAAAAACTGGGGTAAGAATAAGATCCATTGGCCAGGTGTAGTAGCTCACACCTGTAATCCTAGCACTTTGGGAGGCCAAGGCAGGTGGATCACTTGTGAGGCCAGGAGTTTAAGACCAGCCTGGCCAACATGGAGAAACCCTGTCTCTACTAAAAATACAAAAATTAGCCATGTGTGATGGTGCACACCTGTAATCCCAGCTACTTGGGAGGCTGAGGCATGGGAATTGCTTGAGCCTGGGAGGGAGAGGTTGCAGTGGGCTGAGATTGCACCACTGCATTCCAGCCTGGGCAACACAGTGAGACTCTATCTCCAAAAAAAAGAACTTCAATAAATGTTAACTATCATTGCTATTTTTCCCAGACTCTTTTTTTGTGTTTTGTGTGTGTATTTGTTTGTTTTTGAGACAGGCTCTTGCTCTGTCACCCAGGCTAGAGAGCACTGGTACAATCACAGTTAACTGCATCCTGGAGCTCCTGGCTCAAGCGATTCTCTCACCTCAGCCTCCCAAGTAGCTGGGACCACAGGCACAAGCCCCTACACCTGGTTAATGTGTAGGGTCTCATTATTTTGCCCAGGCTGGTCTGGAACTCCAGAGCTCAAGTGGTCCTCCTGCCTCAGCCTCCCAAAATGCTGGGATTATAGGCATGAGCCACCACACCCAGCCCCAGACTATTTAAATTATAATACCCACTGTGAAAGGTAGAATATAAAGAAATGGACACTTTCATATAATGTTCGTGGGAATAAATCAATTGATTCACTCTTCTTGGAAGGCATTTTGCAAAGTATTAAATACCTTAGAAATGTATCTGTTCTTTGACCCACCAATTCTAATTCTGAGAATTCTAAGGAAATGATAAAATTATACTTCAATAAAAAATACTTTTAAAAAAGAGCTAAAAGATGTTTATCACAACCTGGTGAAAGTTTAGAAATGACCTAAATGTCCCCCAACAAAGGAATAATTATATAGCTCACTGCAGCCTGGAACTCCTGTGCTCAAGGGATCCTCCTGCCTCAGTCTCCCAAGTAGCTCAGGCAATTGCTATTTTTATAGGTAAAAAAAGGTCAGGTATATGGTTCAATCTAATGTTTGACTTCATCAACAAAATAATATTGTATTCCATAAAACAAAATACTAGGTGGTTATTTTAAGTGATGTAAAGAAAGATATTTATTGTTGTCAAAATATACTCACAATACAACATGGAAGAAAGAATGTACAGCTGAATATACAGTATAATCCCAATATTATTCTTTTGTGCTTGTTTTAAAATTGTATATATGCTTAGAAAAATGCTGGTAGGACAGTAACTCTTCAGTGGTGGGATTAGGGATGATGTTTGTTTTCATTTTGCTTGACTTTTTCTTTAATGAGTATACATTACTTGTATAATAGACGAAGTAGGCCGGGCACAGTGGCTCATGCCTCTAATCCCAGCACTTTGGGAGGCCAAGGCCAGCAGATCACTTGAGGTCAGGAGTTTGAGACCAGCCTGGCCAACATGGTGAAACCTCGACTCTACTAAAAATACAAAAATTAGAGCTGGGCCCTCTCCTGTAATCCCAGCACTTTGGGAGGCCGAAGGGAGCAGATCACTTGAGGTCAGTAGTTTGAGACCAGCCTGGCCACATGGAGATAACCCATCTCTACTAAAAATACAAAAAATTATCCAGGAATCACTTGAACCCAGGAGGCAGAGGTTGCAGTGAGCCGAGATCACGCCATGGCACTCCAGCCTGGGTGACAGAGAGGGACTCTGCCACAAAAAAAAAAAAAAAAAAAGAAGTAAAGCAGGAAGAAGGGTAGCCATGATATTTGAGAAAGAGCACTGGACGTATTTTTTGTTTGTTTGTTTTGGTTTTTTTTTTTTTTGAGACAGAGTCTTGCTGTGTCACCCAGGCTGGAGTGCAGTGGCACCATCTTGGCTCACTGCAAGCTCTGCCTCCCAGGTTCACGCTGTTCTCCTGCCTCAGCCTCCCGAGTAGCTGGGACTACAGGTGCCCACCACCATGCCTGGCTAATTTTTTGTATTATTAGTGAGACAGGGTTTCACCGTGTTAGCCAGGATGGTCGATCTCCTGACCTCGTGATCCGCCCGCCTTGGCCTCCCAAAGTGCTGGGATTACAGGCGCCTGCCACCACACCCAGCTAATTTTCGTATTTTTAGTAGAGACGGGGGGTTTCATCATGTTGGCCAGGCTGGTCTCGAACTCCTGACCTTGTGATCCGCCCATCTTGGCCTACCAAAGTGCTGGGATTACAGGTGTGAGCCACTGCACCCAGCCTGTTTTTAAGTGACAGAAAAAATTACCTCCTTTTCCACAAAGACCCCAGAAGTCTCAGAAGTTAAGTGGCAGAGGTGAGAGTCCAACCCAGGCTGGAAAAGGGGGATAGTAATACATATGTCAAAAAGTTATGATGAGATATTAAAAAGACAATAAATAGCAAAGACATTTGCAAACCATAAAATGCATAAAGAAGTAATTCTTTTTCTGCCAAGGAGACAACAATTAATGTTACAGAGGTCTGGAGCTCTAAGCCGCCAACATACCAGAGACTCCTCAGACCTGGGCCCTCTCAAAATATCTAAGTCTCAAATTAAAGGAGAGTAGTGGTCAGGCATAGTGGCGCCCGTAATCCCAGCACTTTGGAAGGCGGAGGCCAGTGGATTGCTTGAGCTCAGGAGTTTGAGACCAGCCTGGCCAACACAGCAAAATCCTGTCTCTACTAAAAACACAAAAAATTAGCTGGGCATGGTGGCACATGCCTGTGATCCCAGCTACTCAGGAGGTTGAGGTGAGAGAATCGCTTGAGCCCAGGAGGCACGGGTTGCAGCGAATAGAGATCGTGCCACTGCACTCCAGCTTGGATGACAGAGTGAGACCCCGTCTCAAAAAAACAAGATAAATAAATAAAATAAAGGAGAGTAGCATTCTTACCCTTTGAGAGCCCATTCTTCTAACTGTGCTGGGTGGCATTCCTGAAGAGGATTCTCTAAGCAGTGTCCAGGTAACCCACTCTTCCCTGAAGTCCCCAGCCACATTATCAAGGGTCATCAGTTCCTAAAGCAAGAGACCTCAATGTGCATCAGTAGCTCCCTAGATATTCTCACCATTGTCTGAAAGCCAAAAAATGGCCACCAGTGTACACAAACAACCCCCACACCTGACCAGAATGGTCCTGAGGTAAATTCTGTCAACCACAGAGGGTTGCTTTTCTTTTTTTTTTTTTTCTTTTTTCTTTTTTTTTTTTTGAGACGGAGTCTCACTCTTTCACCCAGGCTGGAGTGCAGTGGCGCGATCTCGGCTCACTGCAAGCTCCGCCTCCCGGGTTCACGCCATTCTCCTGCCTCAGCCTCTCCGAGTAGCTGGGACTACAGGCGCCCGCCACCACGCCCGGCTAATTTTTTGTATTTTTAGTAGAGACGGGGTTTCACCGTGGTCTCGATCTCCTGACCTCGTGATCTGCCCGCCTCGGCCTCCCAAAGTGCTGGGATTACAAGCGTGAGCCACCGCGCCCGGCCTGAGGGTTGCCTTTCTTAGTCTGCTTTTACATACGTCTTCTCTTGGCCAGCTTTCCCATTATTAAGAGAAACCTAGGCCTCCCAAACACATCGACAGAACCCAGTCTTTTAGATACATTAACTTTTTGAGGAACAAATTGTCCACGATTTGAACAAGGTAAACAAAGGAGAGAGTTGGCAGGTATAATTTGATTTCTGGAAAGCTTTTGATTCTCCCCAACTTCATTTTCCTCAGCAAGCAAGGAAATTGTGGACTTAACTATACTCATGTTAGTTATGAGAACAGCTAACTTCTTGGCTTGCAGATTTGGGGTCAACCTCAAGGGACAGATTATACAGAACCCCAAAGGGAACTGTGTTGGATACCATTCTATTTCAAGATCTTAATGGAGTCAGAAATAAGACTGAAAAAGACTTTTTTTTTTTTTAAAAAAAGACATGGATAGGTTGTAAAAATAAGTGAAAGTCAATGGGGATAAGCACAAAACACAACTCTTAGGGGCTGAAACCAATCATTAATATATTAATAAATTGACAGCAATATCATGAAAAACATTACTTTTTGGAGGATAGTCAGAGTCAATTACTGGAAGGATCAGTCATTTATTCAACAATCAATATGTTGCCAGGCATAGGAGTCACATAGAAATTAAGATAATGTTTTTTCCCTTAAAAAGTTTCCAGTACACCAGCCTCAGCAACATATTGAGACCTCTTTCTCTGCAAAGAACTTTTAAAAATCAGCCAGGCATGATGGCATGCACTTGTGGTCCCAGCTACTCAGGAGGCTGAGGTGGGAGGATCACTTCAGCACAGGAGTTTGAGGCTGCAGTGAGCTACGATGGCGCCACTGCACTCCAGCCTAGCAACAGAGTGAGCCCCTGTCTCTCCCTCAAAAAAAAGAAAAAAAAAATGCAGCCAGCATGACCACCCACTACAAAGAATATTGCATTTCAAGGGAGGAAGGACCAGACTGGGGTGAAGAAGTTTTACTCTTTCACATCTTTTGTCCCACTACAAATCACCTATTTACTACTGGAACACACACACACACACACACACACACACACACTTTTGGGGGAAATATTTATGTATTTACAGACATTATTATTGGTCATTTATAAAGTATTGAGTTTTTAAGGATCTAAAAACCATCTCTCTGGTTTAAAACTTTAACAAACAACAATAATGTAATTAGAAAGTAAAAATTGTAATAAGAGTTTTCAGTATTGGCCGGGCGCTGTGGCTCATGACTGTAATCCCAGCACTTTGGGAGGACGAGACAGGCGGATCACCTGGGGTCAGGAGTTCGCGATCAGCCTGGCCAACATGGTGAAACCCCGTCTCTACTAAGAATACAAAATTAGCCGGGTGTGGTGGCGCACACCTGTCATCCCAACTACTTGGGAGGCTGAGGCAGGAGAATAGCTTGAACCCGGGAGGCGGAGACTGCAGTGAACAGAGATAGCGCCATTGCATTCCAGCCTGGGCAACAAGAGCGAAATTCCGTCTAAAAAAAAAAAAAAAGAAGAAAAAGAAAAAAAAGAGTTTTGAGTATAATTTTTATTTCTACATTCATTACAAAAAACAGCTGCAGGGCCCACTTGCTGGAGACAGCGCCACTGAGGAGGGGAGACGTCTTAGCCATGGTTATAGAAACCCTGTTTCCCAGCCCGTCCCTTTCCTCACGCACAGGTGACCTCAAAGGCCCCACAGCGCTGAGGGCCTGTGACTAAGTGCCATTGTGAGAAGCTCCAGTGCGTTCACCGGGTTTATTAATAGGAACATGACTGCACGCGTGGGGCCGAACCCCGTTCTTCTTCTCGGTGCTCGCGCCCTAACCAGGGTGCGGCGGTCAGAGGGTCACAGATCGGCTGAAACCCGGGGACCACCATCGAGAAGCAAGAAAACTGATTAAGAGAATGACTTATCCCGCCGACGGTATAGAGACCACAGCTACCTCTCCCACACCCCAGCAAGACCCGGGGACCCCAAAGGCCAGCGCGGGAACCCTGCTGAGAAAACGTCTGGGTGGCGGGCAAGCCCCCTCCACGCCCCTCGGCAGCGCGCCGCTGCCGCCGCAGTCTCCCTCCTTGAATCACTCACCGCCCCAAGGCCCAGCCAGGGATGGAGCAAGAAGTGAGTCCTCCACCGCCGAGCCGTACCTGGCCCGCAACCCCGAGGCGGTGCCTCCCAGAACCCGACCGGGATTCGTGACAGGGCTATGGGGACACAGGTGGGACTCCGACTTCGACAGCCAGCGGCCGGAAAGTACCGCCCCTGTCCTCTTGCTGTTGGCTTTTCAGTTTCCATGGCTAGAATTTTTCTCCGTCCATAGGCTAACAGAGCTGTCAATTATCGCCTACCCTTCTGGGAAACGTAGTCCCGAGCAAGACCTCAAAGGACTCGGAGCCGTGGATGTCCAGTTCCAAGCGCTGAAAAGTGCTAAACCCAATCCCCAGCTACCGGTCCCCAGGAACCGCCTGTTTGGAGCCGAGGGATCTAAATGCTGTACCCTCACCGTGGCATCTGCAGATGTGAATCTCCTGGCTTCACCCACCTACTGCGGAGCAGCCTGGTGCCCACTGTGAGGTCTCCCGCGCTCTGGCACCTCGCCCCTCCCCAGCGCAAAGCAGCTCAGCCCTCGGGCCTTTGCGGCCTCTCTTCTGCCCAGTCTTCCATCTCATCCCCGGCGGCCGGAGCCTGCAGGGTGTTTGCGGAGGCCGGGTCCCAGACCAACTCAAACTGGACATTAGAAAGGCCCAGCAGAAGCCCTTAGTAGAAAACAGACATTCCGCATCCTTCCCTTGGCGTCAAACACTCAGGCACATCCCCTTTCCGTCTGGTTGATAGCCAGAGGAGGCGGGCGAGGGCATCAAGTATTCTGGGAAATGTGATATTGGGCTTCAAACTGGGGAGGCCCCTTGTGAGAGCCAGTGGTCACTTTGGGTCGGCCCCTAGCTAAAAAATAACAAAGACTTTCCTTAAAGTGAAGAAAACGTGCCTGTCTACTCTGTTTGTTGATTCAGTGCAATTTAGAAAAAGAAAAGAACATTTTGTGATGTACTATAAAACGTTTTGAATTACCAGCCATACAGTTAATTTTTTTTTTTTTTTCCAGACGATGTCTCGCTCTGTCGCCCAGGCTAGAGTCAGTGGCACGATCTTGGCTCACTGCAAGCTCTGCCTCCCGGGTTCACACCGTTCTCCTGCCTCAGCCTCCCGAGTAGCTGGGACTACAGGCACCCGCCACCATGCCCGGCTAATTTTTTGTATTTTTAGTAAAGACGGGGTTTCACCATGTTAGCCAGGATGGTCTCCATCTCCTGACCTCGTGATCCGCCCACCTCGGCCTCCTAAAGTGCTGGGATTACAGGCGTGAGCCATCGTGCCCAGCCCGAGTTAATGTTGAAGATCTCTTTGATGCTAATTCCACCATTCCTTCAACAAAAATAGGGTGCATTTTCCAGTGGATATTTATTGGGAACATTCTATTCTCAAGATCGTTCTGGGGGCCGGGCGTGGTGGCTCACGCCTGTAATCCCAGCACTTTGGGAGGCCGAGGCGGGAGGATCACGAGGTCAGGAGATCGAGACCATCCTGGCTAACATGGTGAAATCCCGTCTCTACTAAATACACAAAAAATTAGCCGGGCGTGGTGGCGGGCGCCTGTAGTCCCAGCTACTCGGGAGGCTGAGGCAGGAGAATGGCGTGAACCTGGGAGGCAGAGCTTGCAGTGAGCCGAGATCACGCCACTGGACTCCATTCTGGGCGACAGAGTGAGACTCCATCTCAAAAAAAAAAAAAAAAAAAGATCGTTCTGGGAACTGTGGTTAGTCAGGAATCATACATAACCATTACCTTCATGAAGTTCACAGGCCAAAAGGAGAAATAAACCATAAAAGGTATCAAAATCCTAAGTAATTTTTTTTTCATATAGCCAGTGGCATCTTAGTTATTCCACTACACAATTGTAGTCATCTGCAAGATAACTACATTGCATTTTCGGAAACTCTGTCGACTATGAACAAATATCTGGTTCGCAGAGGTAGTTAGACGTAGTTAGATTTAGTTAGATGAAAATGAGGAAAATGGAAATCTCCGAGGAGCTCAGTAACAAAGGAACACCCAGGAAACCTAGGGATTGCCAGGCCTCCTGTAACTGGAATAGAGTTCAGGACCTGGAGAACTGAAGGCATCTTCAGGCCCCTCGGTAAGTCTTTCTAGCATTTTGCCATTAAGGAGATCACGAAGATTACTCTTCAATCTGGGACTGGAGTGGGGAGATGAATGAAGAGTCACAGAATCTGGCTGGTGGCTATCCCCTGCTGCTCTCTCCAGCTTCTGTTCCTTCTGCCTTATCTTGTTCTCTCGGCGGTTTGTTCACCATGATCAGGTGTGTGGGGAGTAGGGGAAAGGAAGCTTGGTCTCATGACAAGAGCAGTCAGTGCAGGAAACCAATCATGTACCTGCAATGGCCACGTGAAGAGAGGATCATGACCTGTTGGGGGGTTTGGTGCTAAAGGGCGTGGCCGAGAGGACGCGTACAGGAGCGAGGAATAACTGTGAAAAGACTTCAAGGAGCATGAAAAGAGAGAAAGATTTCAGCAGTTGCTATAACTGAATTTATTTTATTTATTTATTTAGAGACAAAGTCTTGCCCTGTCGCCCAGGCTGGAGTGCAATGGCACCATCACAGCTCACTGCAACCTCCGCCTCCCAGGTTCAAGAGATTCTCCTGCCTCAGCCTCCCAGGTAGCTAGGATTACAGGCGTGCACCACCATGCCCGGCTAATTTTTTGTATCTTTAGTAGAGATAGGGTTTCACCACGTTGGCCAGGCTGGTCTCGAACTCCTGACCTCAGGTGATCCACCCGCCTTGGCCTCCCAAAGTGCTGGAACTACACGCGTGAGCCATCGTGCCCTGCCAGAACTGATTTTTTTATTTTTTATTTTTATTTTTTTTTTATTTTTTTTTTTGAGATGGAGTCTCGCTCTGTCGCCCGGGCTGGAGTGCAGTGGCGCAATCTCGGCTCACTGCAAGCTCCGCCTCCCGGGTTCACGCCATTCTCCTGCCTCAGCCTCTCCGAGTAGCTGGGACTACAGGCGCCCGCCACCACGCCCGGCTAATTTTTTGTATTTTTAGTAGAGACGGGGTTTCACCGTGGTCTCGATCTCCTGACCTCGTGATCCGCCCGCCTCAGCCTCCCAAAGTGCTGGGATTACAAGCGTGAGCCACCGCGCCCGGCTAGAACTGATTTTTTTAAAGAGAGAGTCTATCATTATCTATTGCTGTGTAACAAATTACCCCAAAATTTATTGGTTTAAAAAACCAAATATATAGTTTTTGTGCTCCCAGCTGTTTGGAAAAGCCGCTGGTATTTTTCCACCTGGCTCTCCTCTACCTCCAGGCAGGCGCACCCGAGGTCCCCTTCCCACCACACCTTCCGCTCGCCCGCACACTTGGACCAGCCCTGCTGACCCGGAAGCGGACATTTCTGCAGCTATTCTGAGCACACGTCGGCGGAGGGAGCGGGATGCGGCGAGCGGTCAGTGGCGAAGGAGGCAGGCCCTGCGCGGGGATCACGGAAGCCCTGTGATTCATCATGAAGTTCCAGTACAAGGAGGTCCATCCCTTTGAGTATCGGAAAAAGGAAGGAGAAAAGATCCGGAAGAAATATCCGGACAGGGTCCCCGTGATTGTAGAGAAGGCTGCAAAAGCCAGGGTGCCTGATCTGGACAAGAGGAAGTACCTAGTGCCCTCCGACCTTACCGATGGCCAGTTCTACTTTTTAATCCGGAAGAGAATCCACCTGAGACCTGAGGATGCCTTATTCTTCTTTGTCAACAACACTATCCCTCCCACTAGTGCTACCATGGGCCAACTGTATGAGGACAGTCATGAGGAAGATGATTTTCTGTATGTGGCCTACAGTAATGAGAGTGTCTATGGGAAATGAGTGGTTGGAAGCCCAGCAGATGGAAGCACCTGGACTTAGGGGTAGGGGAGGGGTGTGTGTGCGACTTGGGGAAAGAGAGGGCGGCTCCCACCGCGAGAAGACAGAAGGTGAAGACATCTAGAAACTTTACACCGCACACACCATCATCACATTTTCACATGCTCAACTGATACTTTTTGCTGCTTCTTTGGCCCAGGGAGAAAGCATGTCAGGACAGAGCTGTTGGATTGGCTTTGATAGAGGAATGGGGATGATGTAATTTTATGGCATTCCTGAGATTTAATTTTTGTGCAATTTCATAGAAGGGTCGGTCAGGAGGTGGACAAGTTGGGGTCAGAGATGATGGCAGTCCAGCAGCAACTCCCTGTGCTCCCTTCTGTTTGGGCAGAGATTCTGTTTTTGACAGTTGCACAAGACAGGTAGGGAAAGGGGACTTGTGGTAGTGGGCCATACCTGGGGATGAAAAGAGACCCGCTGTAATTGATGCATCGTGGCCCACAATCTTCCCTGTCCCACACTTCTTTTCTCCCATCCCAGTTGCAATCTCACTCACAAACATCACAGTGCCACCCCAGGGGTGGCAGTAGACACCAACCCAGAAATTTAGACAGGGATCTCTTATCTTTGGAAAATAGGGGTTCGGCATGAGGGTGGTTATGATTAAGAAGACAATTTTGTTATTAAATAGCATTAAACTGAAATTGACAGAGTGTTGAGCATCTCTGTCTAACCTGTTCTTTCTCTCTGGTGCTCCTTATCTCACCCCTACCTTGGAATTTAATAAGCTCCAGGCATTTCCAATTGCAGACTAAAACCACTTCTAGCATCTCCTTTAGTATTTTACATGTATCAGGACAAAGATGTCTTATGGAGGGAAGGGGCAGGTATGAAGTAAGGTAGATTATCTACACCTCTCACTCATTCAGGATTCTCACTCCCATGCTGCTGTCCCCTCGGTCTCACACTCACAGGAATGCTACGTGATGGCCAGCTGCTTCCCTTCTTGGTTATCCACTGCAGCTGCTAGTTAGAAAGGTTGGCAGGGATGACTTTTAGTAAATAATGGGGATTTTATTGATTTATTATCACTTATAGGGTTTTGTGGGATGGGAGTGGGGAGCAGGAATTGGGGAGCAGGAATTGCACTCAGACATGACATTTCAATTCATCTCTGCAAATGAAAAGGGTTCTTCCTCTTGGGGGATATCTGTGTGTCAGTTCTGTCAGCTGCAAGTTCTTGTGTAATTAAGTCAATGCCATCAGGCCAAGGAAATAAAATAATTGCTTACCTTAAAAAACAAAACAAAACATTTGCCAGGTGCAGTGGCTTATGCCTGTAATCTCAGCACTTTGGGAAGCTGAGGCAGGAGGATTGCTTGAGCCCAGGAGTTCAAGACCAGCCTGGGCAACATGGCAAGGTCTCATCTCTACTAAAAATAAAAAAATCAGCTGGGCTTGGTGATGCGTACCTGTAGTCTCTCAGCTACCTGGGAAGCTGAGGTAAGAGGATCACTTGAGCCTGAGGAGATTGAGGCTGCAGTGAGCCAGGATGGCACCACTGCGCTCTAGCCTGGAAGACAGAGTGAAACCCTGTCTCAAAAAAAATTATTTTATTTCTGTTGATTAGGAATCTGGAACAGCCTAGGTGAGTACCTCTAATTGAAGGTCTCTCACAAGGTTGCAGTCTAGACACTGGCTGGGACTACAGTCATCTGAAGGCTTGACTGGGGCTGGACAGTCTGCTTGCTCCCAAGCTCCCTCATGTGACTGTTTCCTCACTTGTAGCTTCTCCTCATAACGTGTCAGCTGGCTTCCCCAGGGTGAGTGATTAAGAGAGAAAGAAGCAGAAGCTGCAATCTAACCTTGGAAGTGATAGACCATCATTTCTGCCATACTCTTTTGGTCACACAGACCAACCCTGGTACAGAGTGGGAGGGGACTACACGAAGGTATGAATACTTGGAGGCAAGGATCATAGTGAGTGTATTAGTCTGGGTTCTCCAGAGAGACAGAACCAATAGGATATATAGATACAGAGAACAAGGGAAGCCAGTAGTGTGAGTCAGTTTAAGTTCAAAGGCCCAAGAACTTGAGGGGCCGCTGGTGCAAGTCCTGAAGGCTGAAGAACCTGGAGTTCTGATGTCTAACATCAAGAGAAGGGTGTCCCAGCTCAGAAGAGAGAGAGAAAATTCGCCTTTCCTCTGCCCTTTTGCACTATCTGGGCCCTCAGCTGAGTGGATGGTACCATCCACCCTGGGTGAGGGGAGATCTTCCTTATCAGTCTACTGATTTAAATGCCAGTCTCTTCCAAACACACTTACAGACATAACCATAAATAATGCTTTCTCATCTATCTGGGTATTCCTTTATCTAGTCAAGTTGACACCTAAAACTTTTTTTTAGAGACAGGGTCTCACTCTGTTACCCAGGCTTCCATGCAGTGGCATGATCATAGTTCACTGCAGCTTCAAACTCCCAGGTTCATGTGATCCTCCCACCTCAGCCTCCCAAGCAGCTAGGACTACAGGCATGTGCTACTGCTCCTGGCTAATTTTAAAATTTTTTTGTAGAGAGAGAGTCTTGCTATGTTGCTGAGGCTGGTCTTGAATTCCTGGGCCCAAGTGAGCCTCCTGCCTCAGTCTCCCAAAGTGCTGGGATTACAGGCTTGAACCACCACACCCAGCTGACACCTAAAATTAACCATCATAGTGGGCCACCTTGGAGGCTGACTACCACAGGGACTACAGAGGACTTTAGGACATTGTCCTTGTGATGTACTCTGTCATGCTCCCATGACAGCTCTTTAAGGAAACTTACAGTAAAGATCTCTATGTATGGAGAACTGAGGAGACAATCCCATTACTCAAACTAGGAGCCTTAGAGACTTCTGCAACCCTTCATGCTACATAGGATCAAAGTCTTGGGTACTACCTCTTACCTTCTTGCTGCTCAATTCAGCTATGACTGCCAGTTCTACTGTGTTGCAACCACTGAATGTTGGCTCCAGGATGCTCTATGGGTCAGTTTCCTTCAACACTTCAAAAAAGAAGTAGGCTACAAGTTCCTTTATTTCACCTTCCTTTCAACCTTTCTGGGGTTCCTATTATTACCCTTCCCTACCTTTCCCACTGATGTTAATTTCCCTGGCCTACCTTTAATCATGGAAGGCTGTCAAGAAGTGTATTTATTAGGAACTGCACTTGTTCATATGCAAGAGAACCCTGACTACTGTGGTTTATCCAAATCAGGGATTATTTTTCTCATGTATCAAGAAGTCTAAAAAGGCTGGTTGCAGTGGCTCACACCTGTAATCCCAGCAATCTGGGAGGCCGAAGTGGGTGGGTCACTTGAGGCCAGGAGATTGAGACCAGCCTGGCCAACATGGCAAAACCCTGTCTCTAATAAAAATACAAAAAAGTTAGCTGGCCATGGTGGTGCATGCCTGTAATCCCAGCTACCCAGGAGGCTGAGGCACGAGAATCACTTGAGCCTGGGAGTTAGAGGTTGCAGTGAGCTGAGATTGTGCCACTGCACTCCAGTCTGGATGACAGAGAGAGACTCCGTCTCAAAAAAAAAAAAAAGAAAAAAAAAATCTAGAGATTGGTAATACTTGGCTAGTAAAGTAACTTCAGGATGCTGTCAAGGACCTGACTGTTCTCTGTCTTCCTGCTCTGTCAACCTTGATGGGTGGCTCTTGTCCTCATGGTCACTTCCAGTCATCATGGCTGTATTCCAGAATAGAATATTGCTCTGCCATTAAATCTTATTATCACTGAAATTATGTCATGGAACATAGACAAATGAAAGAGGTAACAAAGTGTGTGGCAAAACACATGTGAAATATGATACCATTTGCATCTGGTGAATATCTGTCACTTGTCTACCAGCACACTATCCTTCTAGGGGAAATAGCACCTGATTTTTCTTTACAGAACAGCACCCCATGCATAGTTCAGATGGGAGCTGCCATCTGCTTACCTGATCCTTCCTCTCCATCGCAGGGTCTGGTTTGGAGGTGAGCACTCAACCTAAACTGAGCCGACCACAGAACTGTGCTATCTTGCCCAAGATGATTTGCCAAGAAGAGCACAGATGATTCATGCTGAGCCTATCAGGGACCTTTCCTGGGACTTTGTAAGCTGGAACCAAACGAAAAGGACCTGTTGCTTTCTGGAGGTAAAAATGGGAAGACATGAGTCTGTGGGCCATGGCAGCCATATTTCCTGCCAGCTGAACCGCATTCTGAGAGAATGAGACAAAGGTGGAGAGAGGGAAGCAGAGGGCAGAAGCTGGAAAACTTTTGAGAGCATTTTGAGTCCTGGGTCACTGAGGCCAGAAATAACTCTGAATTTTCCTTAAGTTGCCGGGCGCGGTGGCTCACGCTTGTAATCCCAGCACTTTGGGAGGCCGAGGCGGGCGGATCAGGAGGTCAGGAGATCCAGACCATGGTGAAACCCCGTCTCTACTAAAAATACAAAAAAAACAATTAGCCGGGCGTGGTGGCGGGCGCCTGTAGTCCCAGCTACTCGGAGAGGCTGAGGCAGGAGAATGGCGTGAATCCCGGGAGGCGGAGCTTGCAGTGAGCCGAGATTGCGCCACTGCACTCCAGCCTGGGCGACAGAGCGAGACTCTGTCTCAAAAAAAAAAAAAAAAAAAGAATTTTCCTTAAGTTCGTTTTATGACTCAATAAATATTCCCTTCTTGCCTAGGATAGTTTGAGTGGTAAAGTCCAGGCACTTGCAATTCAAACATTTCCCACTAATGCACCATCATTTCTGTTTAAAAAGAGAATCCATGCATATGTACACACATATACACATATATGTACATAAATACAGTACAGGAATACATTTTGCTTATCTGTATTTTAAATCTTCCTTAAAGAACACATGAATTTTTAATATCAATTTTTGAATTACCCATTTAAAATTATTCATTGTAAAGGGTCCAGATAATTCACCCAAAAGTGAATAAAATTAGAAACAAAATGAGCAGTTTTCATCTTTGCTAATAATAACAAAATAGCAAAATTATCTCAAACCCTTTTAAGCTGAACCACTTCCAGGATAATTAACCAATTCAACTCCTTGGTGGAAATTCAGAACAAAGTACTTAATGTCTAGGTCTAAGTGATTTAAAAGGCTGAGGCAGGGATTATCACCAATTGGTTTGATAATGGATAGTTATCTTAAGAGCTCCCTCTTTACAGATAACAGGGGTCAGCATGCCCACATTTGCAGGAGGAAGGACTGAGTAGATTTCTGGAGGGACTCCCCATCTATGCCTGCCAAGATCTGGGAATCAACTTCATTTCCTGTTTCTGCAACCCCACATCCTTTATAAAAAGACTGTTCTGTGTGCTGTGAACCGTATGAGGAAGCCTTTGTGACCTTCATACCCTAATTTTTGCAAGACAGAAATTCTCTATTTGAAGATGCATGTTGAAGGCACAGTGGCACACGCCTGTAATCCCAGCACTTTGGGAGGCTGAGGCAGTCGGATCATTTGAGGTCAGAAGTTCGAGACCAGCCTGACTAACATGGTGAAACCCCGTCTCTACTAAAATACAAAAATTAGGACAGGTGCGGTGGCTCACGCTTGTAATTCCAGCACTTTGGGAGAACGAGGCAGGGCGATCATGAGGTGAGGAATTTGAGACCAGCCTGGCCAACACAGTGAAACCCTGTCTCTACTAAAAATACAAAAATTAGCCAGGCATGGTGGCAGGTGCCTGTAATCCCAGCTACTCAGGAGGCTGAGGCAAGAGAATCGCTTGAACCTGGGAGGCGGAGGTTGCAGTGAACCAAGATCACGTCACTGCACTCCAGCCTGGGTGACAGAGCTAGACTTCATCTCAAAAAAAAAAAAAAAAAAAATTAGCCTGGCATGGTGATGGGCTCTCATAATCCCAAGTACTCGGGAGGTTGAGTCAGGAGAATTGCTCGAACCTGGGAGGTGGAAGTTGCAGTGAGCCAGGATAGCACCACTGCACTCCAGCTTGGGCGACACAGTGAGACTCCCTCTCAAAAAATAAAAAATAAAATAAAACACATTGCTAAACCCTACCTTCCTCCTAAGTAGGAGGAATTTAAAAAATAAAAATAAAAAAATAAAGATGCATGTTGAAATCACATATTCCATCACCATGGGGAGTTTCTCATTTCCTCTAACAAAACACTTTATTTTTATGATTATATAATATACATTCTTTTTTTAAAGAAAATTAGAAATATACATAAAGAGAAAATTCCTACCATTCAGTGCAAAAACACTATTAATATTTTGTTACGTAACGGCTGGGTGCAGTGGCTCACCCCTGTAATCCCAGCACTTTGGGAAGCTGAGGTGGGCAGATCATTCGAGGTCAGAAGTCCAAGACCAGCCTGGCCAACGTGGTGAAACCCCATCTCTACTAAAAACATAAAAAATTAGCTGGGCGTGGTGGTGGGTTCCTGTAACCCCAGCTACTCAGGAGGCTGAGGCAGGAGAATTACTTGAACCTGGGAGGCGGAGATTGCAATGAGCCGAGATCGCACCACTGCACTCTAGCCTGGGTGACAGAGCAAGACTCTGTCTCAATAATAATAATAATAATAATAATAATAATAAAAATAATAAAATAAAGATAGACCTAAACATTCTGATGTGGAATGCTTCCAAGATGTAGTATTACATGAAAAAAGCTTTCAGCAGAACAGAATGTGTGGTCTACTAATATTTGTATAAGAAAAGGATCTGGGGCCAGGTGCAGTGGCTCACACCTGTAATCCTAGCACTTTGGGAAGCTGAGGTCAGGAGTTTGAGACCAGCCTGGCTAACATGTTGAAACCCCATCTCTACTAAAAATACAATAATTTGATGGGTGTGGTGGTGGGCGCCTATAATCCCAGCTACTCCAGAGGCTTAGGCAGGAGAATTGCTTGAACTGGTGAGGTGGAGGTTGCAGCGAGCTGAGATTGCGCCACTTCACTCCAGCCTGGGCAAAAGAGTGAAACTCCATCTCAAAAGAAAAAAAAAATTAAGAAAAGGATCTGGGCTGGGCACCGTGGCTCACGCCTGTAATCCCAGCATTTTGGGAGGCCAAGGTGGGTAGATCGCCTGAGGTCAGGAGTTCAAGACCAGCCTGACCAACATGATGAAACCCAGTTTCTACTAAAATTACAAAAAATTAGCTGGATGTGGTGTTGGGTGCCTGTAATCCCAGCTATTCGGGACGCCGAGGCAGGAGAATCACTTGAACCTGGGAGGTGGAGGTTGCAGTGAGCCAAGATTGTGCCATTGCACTCCAGCCTGGGCAATGAGAGCAAAACTCCATCTCAAAAAAAAAAAAAAAAGAAAAAGAAAAAAAAAGATCTGTATATACCTTTCTATAATTCACAGACTATCTAGAAGGATACATAAGAAAGTGCTAAGTAGTTACTCTGGAGAAGGGAACTGGGGACCTGTGGCCTGAACGACAGAGGTAGGAGTGAGTCTTACTTTTCACTGTTTGTTTTGCTTCCAATTTTGAAATTTTATTTTATTGTATTTTATTTTTTGAGATGGAGTCTCATTCCTGTCACACAGGCTGGAGTGCACTGGCACAATCTCTGCTCACTGCAACCTCCACCTCCCGGGTTCAAGCAATTCTCCTTCCTCAGCCTCCTGAGTTAGCTGGAATTACAGGCATACACCACCATCACAGCTAATTTTTGTATTTTTAGTAGAGCCAGGGTTTTACCATGTTGGCCAGGCTGGTCTCGAACTCCTGACCTCGGGTGATCCGCCTACCTCAGCCTCCCAAAGTGCTAGGATTACAGGTGTGAGCCACCATGCCTGGCCTGAAATTTTACTTTTATTTTTAATTTTTGTGGGTTCATAGTAGGTTTATATATTTATGGGGTACCTGAGATGTTTTGATACAGGCATGCAATGCGTAATAATCACATCATGGAAGATGGGGTATTCATCCCCTCAAAAGCCGTTGTGTTACAGACAATCCAATTATATACTCTTTTAGTTATTTATTATTATTTTCTAAAACTGAAACAGGCTCTCACTATGTTGCCCAGGCTGGTCTCAAACTCCTAGGCTCAAGTGATACTCCTGCCTTGGCCTCCCAAAGTGCTGGGATTACACGCATGAGCCACTGCACCCAGCCCTCTTTTAGTTATTTTTATTTTATTTATTTATTTTTTTTGAGACGGAGTCTCGCTCTGTCCCCCAGGCTGGAGTGCAGTGGCGCAATCTCGGCTCACTGCAAGCTCCGCCTCCCAGGTTCACGCCATTCTCCTGCCTCAGCCTCTCCGAGTAGCTGGGACTACAGGCGCCTGCCACCACGCCCGGCTAATTTTTTGTATTTTTAGTAGAGACGGGGTTTCACCGTGGTCTCGATCTCCTGACCTCGAGATCCGCCCACCTCGGCCTCCCAAAGTGCTGGGATTACAAGCGTGAGCCACCGCGCCTGGCCTAGTTATTTTTAAATGTACAATTAAATTATTATTGATTGTAGACAATTTTTTAACCATATATATTATTACTGTAAACCAAAAATAAAATTCTAAGGCCTCCACTAACCATGTACTTTCTTGGGCAGGGCCCTTTTAAAATTTAACCTGAGGCTGGGCGCGGTGGCTCCTGCCTGAATCCCAGCACTTTGGGAGCCCAAGACAGGTGGATCACCTGAGGCCAGGAGTTCGAGACCAGCCTGGCCAACATGGTGAAACCCCATCTGTACTAAAAATACAAAAAATTAGCCAGGCGTTCTGGTGGGTGCCTGTAATCCCAGCTACTCGAGAGGCTGAGGCAGGATAGTCGCTTAAACCTGGGAGGTGGAGGCTGCAGTGAGCTGAGATTGCGCCATTGCACTGCAGCCCAGGCGACAAAGCAAGACTTCATCTCAAAAAAAAAAAAAAAAAAATTTAACCTGAGAAACTGGTTTAGCCATGAAGGGCAGTGGGGTTCAGACATGCCTCATTATACCTTGCTGGCATTGACATCAACACAGACATTAAGCCTGATAAGAAACATTTTACAACGTATTCTCTCTGAAGGCTTCCTCTGCAAATAAGAACTTTGGTCTCTGCAATCCTTTCTGGTCTCCAGAAAGGAAATGAGGCCTTTTTTTTCTATTGATCCCAGATCTTTAGATAAACTCAACCAATTGTCAATCAGATAATTTTTAAACCCACCTATAACCTGGAACCCATGCCCCGCTTCCAGTTGTCCCACCTTTCTGAACCGAACCAATGTATTTCTTAAATGTATTTGAAGTCTCACGTCTCCCTAAAATGTATAAAACCAAGCTGCACCTTGACCACCTTGGGTACATGTTCTCAGGACCTCCCGAGGGCTGTGTCATGGGCCATGGTCACTTATATTTGGCTCAGAATAAGTTTCTTCAAATGTGTTATAGAGTTTGACTCTTTTCGTCAACATTACCTAATTGCCTAATTTCTACTGAGTGCTTATAGGTGCTTATCTTACTCTGTGATATGGGAACTATTATTATTCTCATTTTGCAAGGAGAAAACTGAGGTAAAAGAGGTAAAGTGACTTGCTCAGGGTCACACAGCTGCAGCGGCTGAGCCAGGATTCATAACTAGATCCAGCTCCAAAATCTAAGGGGACCAACTCATCGTGGTTTGCATGAGACTTTCCTGGTTTTTGCAATGAAAGTCTCACATGCTGGGAAATCTTTAAAAACTGTCCCAATTTTAAAATTGAAAGGCTGCGTCCTTTCAATTTTACATGAAAGGCCGTATCCTTTCAATTTTACAGCCTCTTTCAGTCCTAGGCAAACTGGGATGGTTAGTTATCCTATTGAAGTCCCATATCTCAGCCACTTTGCTCTGCTACCTCCCTTATGAACAAATGTGTTCTATTCGATTCAGCATTCACAAGTGCCTGTAAACATGGAATTTGTATAATAGCTGCATCTGTGGATTCCTTTTGAGGCCCCTCCCCAGGCTGCATCCTCCATCTCTTAGAATTGCCTTTTCCTGCTGGAGAGGGTCCCTGGGGTCAGTTTGCGCCAACCATAGGATCCCACTTTTCTCTTGTCCAATGGTTGGATGGGGAGAGGACATTTGATCTAGGTCATAAACTCAGTGGCCACAGTCAGATTCTCTTTCCCAGGAATATGGACGTGGGATTTCGGAGACTCCTACCCAAGTGTGCAGGACTTGTGAGGTCATGGCAACCCTGTGATTGAGGGTGCCATAGGGCCATGTGTAATGGACTAGGAAGTGGGCATACCAAGCAGAAGAATAAACAGCAGAAACAAACAGCAGAAAGCTGACAGGAGAAGACAAGAAGATTGGCTCTGAGGCCACATGGCTTCCAGCCTTGGGGTTCTTGTTCCTTGTGGGCCTGGTTTCAATTCATGCCCTGGATGCTACAAAACCACCCTATACCTTCCCACCAAATCCCTCTTGTGTTCTGGTGCTATTCTGAGTGAGTTTCCATTCTTTGAAAATCAGCATTCCCCAAATAAGGAAAACATTACTATGAATTTTTTTAAAAAGCAAGTTTGAAATATAAACTTTGCATTTTGGAGGCTTGCAATCCAAAGCAGAGAATTCTAATATTGCCCAACCTAGAGGGCCACAGGACTAATAATGTTTGGTATTCTAATTCAGGGGGCACTTTTCTTCTTTCTAAAGCACATAGGTAGGCCGGGCGCAGTGGCTCACGCCTGTAATCCCAGTACTTTGGGAGGCTGAGGCAGGTGGATCACCTGAGGTCAGGAGTTCAAGACTAGCGTGGCCAACATGGTGAAACCCCGGCTCTACTAAAAATAAAAATAAAAAAAAATTAGCTGGGCATCATGGCGTGCCCCTGTAATCCCAGCTACTTGGGAGGCAGAGGCAGGAGAATCACTTGAACCTGGGAGGCAGAGGTTGCAGTGAGTCGAGATTGTGCCACTGTACTCCAGCCTGGGCAACAGAGCGAGACTCCATCTCAAAAAAAAAGTTAAAGAAAGAAAGTACCTAGGTAATAGGTAACTACATTTTCATGTTCAAGGTCACAAACAATACAGAAAAGATAAAGACCTATTCCATACCTTCAGCAACTTCGTTCTTTCTCCTCTACCCCAAGGAACACATTATTACTGGTCTCATGGAGTGCAGATCATTTTTTGTACCTTTCTATTCATATGTGTATTTTTCTCATAAATTCTACCACACACTGCAGGCCCCAGTCTGCCAGTATGTAGTCCAAATGTAGCCTGTGATGGGTTTTGGATTTTTATTTATTCTTATTTTATTTTATTTTTAGAGATGAGGATTCACTCTGTCACCCAGGCTGGAGTGCAGTGGTGCAATCATAGCTCACTGCAGCCTCCAACTCCTAAGCCCTCACCTCAACCACCGTCGTATACAGTCCCAGCTATAGCAGCCACCAAGCCTGGCTCCATAATGGATTTTTTTTTTTTGACTCACATAGCATTGTCTTTCTTTCTTTCTTTTTTCTTTTTTTTTTGAGATGGAGTTTTGCTCTTGTTGCCCAGGCTGGAGTACAATGGTGCGATCTCAGCTCACTGCAACCTCTGCCTCTTGGGTTCAAGTGATTCTCCTGCCTCAGCCTCCCGAGGAGCTGGGATTACAGGCATGTGCCACCACACCTAACTAATTTTGTATTTTTAGTAGAGACAGGGTTTCTCCATGTTGGTCAGGCTGGTCTCAAACTCCCGACCTCAGGTGATCCGCCAGCCTCAGCCTCCCAAAGTGCTGGGATTACAGGCGTGAGCCACCACGCCCGGCAGTATTTTCTTCTTATATTCTGAATTAGTAGCCAGCTTTTAAAATCGGGATATTTCACGGGAGTCTCGAAAACCTGGAAAATAAGGCATCACTGGGCTTGCCCTGCTGCCTGGGAAGGATTGACTGACACTGAGTAGTGGGCTGCCCTTGGTAGAAGAGTGAGATCCCCTCCTCTCCAGCCCCCACCATTCCCAGGTGTCTTACACTGGCCCGTCTTACCATTTTATGTTGCCTGCCTGGCTTTTATAAGTGTTTGCTTTTCTTTTCTTTTTTTTTTTTTTAACCTTGTACATGTTGTTCTATGACTTTCTCTCTCTTTCTTTTTGTAGAGACAAGGTCTCTTTATGTTGCCCATGCTGGTCTGAAGCTCCTGGGCTCAAGCAATCCTCCCGTAGCCTCTCGAGTAGCTGATACCACAGGCACATGCCATCATGACCAGCTTCTTTTATATTATATTATTTTATTTTTGAGACAGGTTCTTGCTCTGTCACCCAGGCTAAAGTGCAGTGGCCTGATCTTGGCTCACTGAGACCCCTCCACCTCCTGGAGTCAAGTGATCCTCCCACTTCAGCCTCCTGAGTAACTGGGACTACAGGTGCAGGCCACCACACCTGGCTAATTTTTGTATTTTTTGTAGAGACGGGGTTTTGGTGTGTTGCCCAGGTTGGTCTTGAACTCCTGGCCTCAGGCAATCTGCCCACCTTGGCCTCCCAAAGTGCTGGGATTATAGATGTGAGCCACCACACTCAGCCTCAGCTTCTTTTTTTGATTGAAAACATATCACAGGCATCCTTCAATGCAAATACATACTGGTCTACTGTATTCTTTTTTTTTTTTTTTTGACATGAAGTTTCGCTCTTTTTGCCCAGGCTGGAGTGCAACAGTGTGATCTCAGCATACTGCAACCTCTGCCTCCCGGGTTCAAGCAATTCTCCTGCCTCAGCCTCCC
Organism: Hylobates moloch; assembly: GCF_009828535.3. Lineage (NCBI taxonomy): Eukaryota > Metazoa > Chordata > Mammalia > Primates > Hylobatidae > Hylobates > Hylobates moloch. The sequence goes on from NW_026652322.1 coordinate 1,074,431, forward strand.
AAATAGCTGGGATTACAGGTGCACACCACCACGCCCAGCTAATTTTGTATTTTCAGCAGAGATGGGGTTTCACCACGTTGGCCAGGCTGTTCTTGAACTCCTGATCTCAGGTGATCCGCCTGCCTCAGCCTCCCAAAGTGCTGGGATTACAGGCTTGAGCCACCACACCCAGCCTATTGTATTATTTTTAATACATATGGTCTATCCTCATTATTTGTGGATTCTATATTTGTGAATTTGCCTACTCATTGCATTTATTTGTAAACCCAAAATCAATATTCATATAGCTTTGGGGATCATTGTAGACATGTGCAAAGCAGTGAAAAATCTGAGTTGCTTAACGCACACATTCCTTTTTTTTTTTCTTTTTTCTTGAGACAGAGTCTCGCTCTATCGCCCAGGCTGGGGTGTGCAGTGGCGCAATCTCGGCTCACTGCAAGCTCCGCCTCCCGGGTTCATGCCATTCTCCTGCCTCAGCCTCTCCGAGTAGCTGGGACTACAGGCGCCCGCCACCACGCCCGGCTAATTTTTTTGTATTTTTTAGTAGAGACGAGGTTTCACCGTGGTCTCGATCTCCTGACCTCATGATCCGCCCGCCTCGGCCTCCCAAAGTGCTGGGATTACAAGCGTGAGCCACCGCGCCCGGCCTAACGCACACATTCCTAAATGAGGCTGAACAGGGCGACACTGTCTTCTTGCTTCATCTGTCATACAAGTGTTCTTCCTGTGATCCACTTGGTGTCAGTTTTTTTTTTTTTTAATTTTTATGCTTTTTGCTGTTGATTTTGCTATTTATATTTATATTTTTTATTTTTTTGAGACAGAGTCTTGCTCTGTCACCCAGGCTGGAGTACAGTGGTGAGGTTTTGGCTCACTGCAACCTCCGTCTCCTGGATTCAAGCGACTCTCCTGCCTCAGCCTCCTGAGTAGCTGGGATTACAGGTGTGCACCACCACGCCCAGCTAATTTTTGTATTTTTAGTAGAGATGGGGTTCACCATCTTGGCCAGGCTGGTCTTGAACTCCCGACCTCAAATGATCTGCCCACCTCAGCCTCCCAAAGTGCTGGGATTAGAAGTGTGAGCCACCGCGCCCGGCCGATTTTGCTTTTTAAATGCAGAAGTGCTGAAGTGTAGTTCAGTGCCGAAGTGTTATCTAGTGTTTATATGATCAAGAAGGCTGTGATGGGATGTGCCTGACAGACATGGTTAGATAAGCTTCGTTCGGGCATGAGTCATAGTGCTGTGAGTTCCTCAGTGACTCAACAACACAACATACCTAGAAAAAGGAAGAGGACATTGGCCAACCTGTACATGAGGCTGCTCCAGAAAGTGCTAAATAGAGTAATGTCTGTAGTGCATGATGAAGCTGCAGAAAAGATACAAAAGTGGCCAAATTTGTGGATTCAGGAGATGATGACCAATAAAAAAAAGGGCATTTGACAGCTGTTGTGAGGCTGAAAAGCCAAAGAAATTTACAGTCACATTGGGTCAGGAAAATGTTAAATTGGCTTAGCTAGTATTACTGCCTCAAATGTTTCAAAATGTGTTATAACATTAAAAATGTTATTTTTATAGGCAAGTTCTACAGATTGAGAGGCTGCAGAACAATTTTAAAAATACAAGCTAAAGGCCAGCCATGGTGGCTAACACCTGTAATCTTAGCACTTTGGGAGGCTGAGGTGGGCAGATTGCTTGAGTCCAGGAGTTCATAGACCAGCCTGGGCAACATAGGGAGACCCTGTCTCTACTAATAAAAATTAGCTGGGCATGGTTTCTTGAACCTGTAGTCCCAGTTACTCGGGAGGCTGAGGTGGCAGGACCGTTTGAGCCCAGGAGGTCAAGACTACTGTGAGCTGTGATTGAGTCACTGTGCTCCAGCCTGGGCAACAGAGAGAGACCCTGTCTCAAAAAAACAAAAACAAAAACAAAAACAAAAGTTATACAAGGCCAGGCATGGTGGCTCACACCTGTAATCCCAACACTCTGAGAGGCCTAAGCAAGCAGATCACTACTTGAAGTCAGGAGTTCAAGACCAGCCTGCCCAACATGGTAAAACCCCGCCTCTACCAAAAAAAATACAAAAATTAACTGGGCGTGGCGGTACATGTCTGTAGTCCCAGCTATTCAGGAGGCTGAGGTGGGAGAATTGCTTGAACCTGAGAGGTGGAGGTTGCAGTGAGCTGAGATTTTGCCACTGCACTCTAGCCTGGGCAACAGAGTGAGACCCTGTCTCAGGAAAAAAAAAAAAAAAAAAAAAGCTATACAAGCTAAGTGTCATATGGGAAAAGGGTAAGGGTTAGGTAGGAAAGCAGTTTTTCAGCTCTGATGAGACTGGCTTGTTTTAAAAGGACATTGGCAAATTAACCTATATAATGCAAATAGCCTCCCAACCCCAGGCTTTAAATCTGTGAAGGACTATGCAATCAATCATTTGTAAGAAAGATACACTGAATACTGTATTTCAAACAGAAGCACATGTGATCGACTAATGAAAATATTGTGACCAGAGGCTTGCAGGAACCAACCCTGTATTTCCTCTAGGAGCAAAGGTTCCATGTTTGTGAAATCAGTGTTTGTAGTGTGATGTTAGAGAACAACTCCCTCAGATAATAAGCATCAACTGTACTTAAAATTAAACAATATGACTCTACCGTAATCAGTTTAACCACTCATTGTTGATCAATATTTAGGTTGATTCAAACCTTTTTACATTACAGCCAGTGTGTGCATGTCTGTATATACACCTATGCAAATATTGCTCTAGGATAGATACCCAAAAGTACAAAGTTGATTCAAAGAATGTACTCATTTAAAGTACTCATTTAAAGAATGTACTCATTAAAGCAATATAGATATTGCTAAACCACATTCTCAAAGGCTCCTTCAATTTATGCTCCTACTAACAGTTTATGAAAGTGCCTCTTTTTCTGCATCTTTATCAAACTGGATATTACCAATATTTTTTACTTATTATATTTTATTTCCTTTTGAGACAGGGTCTTGATGTATTGCCCAGACTGGTCATGAACTCCTGGGCTCAAGTGATCCTCCCATCTCAGCCTCCTAAGTAGCAAGGACTACAGGTGCGTACCACCACACCCAGCTAACTGTTAACTCTTTGTAGAGATGAGGTCTCGATGTGTTGCCCAGGCTGCTCACGAACTCCTGGGCTCCAGTAATCCTCACGCCTCAGCCTCCAATGATTTTATTTTTATTTTTAATTTTTTATAAAATTTTGGCAAAATACACAAAACATAAAATTTACCAGCTTAACTGCTTTGAAGTATACAGTTCAGTGACATTAAGTACATTCATAATGTTGCACAACCATCACCACCACACATCTGCAGAACTCTTTTCATCTTGTAAAACTGAAACTGTATACCCATTAAGCAATAACTCCCCACTTTCCCCTGTCCCCAGCCCCCGGCAATTATTGTCATATTTTTTGTCTCTATAATGTTTTTATTTTTTATTCTTTTAAAACAGGGTCTCGCTCTGTTGCTCAGGCTGGAATACAATGGTGTGATCATAGCTCACTGCAGCCTCAACCTCCCCGGTTCAAGTTATCCTCCCACCTCAGTTTCTGGAATAGCTGGGATTACAGGCGTGTGCCACCATGCCTGACTAATTTATTTTATTTTATTTTATTTTATTTTTGGAGAGAGAGGGTCTCACTATATTGCTCAGGCTAGCATCAAACTGCTGGGCTCAAGCAATCCTCCCACCTCGGCCTCCCAAAGTGCTGGGATTATAGGTGTGAGCCACTATGCCTGGCCTCTAAGATTTTAACTACTCTAAGTACCTCATATAAGCTGACTCATACAGTATTTGTCTTTGTCTGACTGGCTTATTTCACTTATAATGTTCTCAGGTTTCACCTGTCTCAAAAAATAAAATAAAATAATATTGATGGAGACTTAATTTGTAGCCTGACCTACCAACACCTGCCTCACACACAGCACGCCCATCTAGATTTCAATTGTAGTTGCTACGCATATGGTGGCTCAGTTCAGCTGGGCTCAATTCCTGGTGCTGATTGTAATACTACTTTGGGAAGCTGAGGAAGGGGGATTGCTTGAACCCAGGAGTTCAAGGCTGTAGTGAGCCATGATCATGCCACTGCACTCCAGCCTGGGTGACAGAGCAAGACCTTGTTTCAAAAAAAAAAAGGAAGAAATGATTACAACCATCAATTAGTCATTAGTGTCATGCCTTAGCTGAGAACTTCTTCTCTGGGCCATTCTGCAGCCTTCTGGAATGGCTTTGGGACCTGGCTACCAGGCTCCCCTTATCCCAGTGTCTTGCCCTCATCCTCAGTGGCTTCAGCATACTTATTTATTTTATTATTTTTTTTTTTTGGTGGGAGGACGGAGTTTCACTATTGTCGCGCAGGCTGGAGTGCAATGGCACCATCTCAGCTTGCTGAAACCTCTGTGTTCCAGGTTCAAGTGATTCTCCTGCCTCAGTCTCCTGAGTACTTGGGATTACAGGCGCCCGCCACCACACCCAGCTAATTTTTTTGTATTTTTAGTAGAGATGGGGTTTCACCATGTTGGCCAGGCTGGTCTCGAACTCCTGACCTCAAGTGATCCACCTGCTTTGGCCTCCTGAAGCGCTGGGATTACAGATGTGGGCCACCGTGCCCAGCCTCATACTTATTTATTACAGCTCCACCACCTGTGCTCATGGTCCCTCTATCTCCTCTGTTCCAGTAACCTTGAAAGGCTGGACACATCACAGAGCTGCTTCCATTTCAGCCTCTCAACTCCATCTCTCCTTTTCCCTTAGAATAACTGGGATAATAACTGCCCATTATCCTTGCCACAGCCTCCTCTGCTTCCTTGCTTATTGTTCCTTTTCTACCTCCTCCCTCAGTCTGGACTCCACGGTTGGCTCTTCAACCAGGTTCCTGCTAGTGGCTTACAGTTTCTGTTCTCCAACTTTCTGATCTACCTACTGTGTCATTCCCCAAGCAGGGGATTCCCTGCCATCTACTTCTGCAACTCTCAGGCTGGCAGAAGTGGCCTCCATGCTGTCCAGTCAGAGGGGCCTGTTTGGCCAACACAGCTGCCGCCCCAGTTCCATCCTTCATTCTCTTTCCTTCCAGTTGTCCAGGCCTTGCCATCTGACTGGCCTGGGGAGTAGGGAAGAGATGGGGAAAACAAAGGAGGGGTGCAAACATCTGGAGCTCAGTGCCCTGGTCTGCTCAGCCTGGGGGAGAGTCTCCTCCCTCCTCTTCCTCCCCTGCTCTGTTCCTCCACCTTCTTCCTCCTTGAGGACTCCCTGATTCCCTTATGTATCCATGAAAACGTTTACATCACTAAATAAGTTGCCTTTTTTTTTTTGAAATGAAGTCTTTCTCCGTTGCCCAGGCTGAAGGGCAGTGGCATGATCTCGGCTCGCTGCAACCTCTGCCTCCCGGGTTCAAGTGATTCTCCCCCCTCAACCCCCCGAGTAGCTGGGATTACAGGCATACACTACCATGCCTGGTTGACTTTTTTTTTTTTTTTTTTTGTATTTTTAGTAGAGACAGGGTTTTACCATGTTGGCCAGTCTGGTCTCAAACTCTTGACCTCAAGAGATCTGCCCACCTGGGCCTCCCAAAGTGCTGGGATTACAGGCGTGAGCCACCACGCCCCACTGAAATTGCTTAATTTCACGAACATTTTGAGAGTCAACTGGGAACTGTCGACCTAAAAGGAAGCTGAAGCAAAATTAATATAAGTAGAGAATTTATTTGGGGCTGGGCATACTGGTGCACTCCTGTAATCCAGGATTCTGGGAGGCTGAGTTGGGAGGATTGCTTGCCAGGAGTCTGAGAACAGCCTGGGCAACATAGTGAGACCCCATCTGTACAAAAAGTTTAAAAATTAGCCAGGCATGGTGGCTCATGTCTGTAGTCCCAGCTACTCAGGAGGCTGAAGCAGGAGGATTGCTTGAGCCCAGGAGTTCGAGGTTATGGTGAGCTAAGATCCTGCCACTGCACTCCAGCCTGGGCAACAAGAGCAAGACCTTTTCTCTAAAAAAAAAAATAACAATAGTAAGACAGATGGTCTATTTGGGCCAAGCTAGATATTGCAAACTGGGAGCATAGAGTCAAGTTGCCCTCAGTATACATCCTGATTAGCAGCAGTTGTGAGGTAGGAGGCAGGCCTTTACTCCAGACCAGACTGAAGACTAGCTGAAACAGGGAAGAGGGGAAAGCACCTTTCTGTAAGACATGCCCACCAGTGCCATGTCAGTTTACCAGTGCCATGGCAACACCCAGAAGTTACTGCCCCTTTCCATGGCAACAACCTGGGAGTTATACCTTTTTCCTAGAAATTTCTGAAAAACCCATCCCTTAATTTGCACGTAAATAAAAGTGGGTATAAATATGACTGTGGAACTGCCCCTTAGCTGCTACTCTCCACACACTGACTATCTCTGCCCTGCAGGAGCGGTTACAGAGCGGTAACACTGCTGCCTCAATAAAACTGTTTTTGGTGGGCGGGCATGGTGGCTCACGCCAGTAATCCCAGCACTTTGGGAGGCCGAGGTGGGTGAATCACCTGAGGTCAGGAGTTCAAGACAAGCCTGACCAACATGGTGAAAATACAAAATATAAAAATTACTAAATTATTATTATTACTAAAAATAATAGCCTCCCAAGTAGCTGGGATTACAGGCATGCACCACCACCCCCTGCTGATTTTGGTTTTTTAGTAGAGATGGGGGTTTCACCATGTTGTCACCTTGGTCTCGAACTCCTGACCTCAAGTGATCCACCCCCCCCCTTGGCCTCCCAAAGTGTTAGGATTACAGGCGTGAGCCACTGCGCACAGTCAAGAAACCCCTTTTCTACAAAAGATAAAAAAAAAATTAGCCAGGTGTTGTGGTGCCCATCTGTAGTCCCAGCTACTCGGGAGGCTGAGGTGGGAGGATCACCCAGAGGTCGAGGCTGCACTGGGCTGTGATCATGCCACTGCACTCCAGCCTGGGTAACAAAGTAAAACCTTTTCTAAAAAAAAAAAAAAAAAAAAAAAGTACTTGCATTACTCAGATAAAAATTATTCTTTTTTTCATAACTTTTTATTTTAGAAATGAGTAGAAACAGTGCTCGCCCTGCGGGAACTCCCCAGTAGCTCACTGGCTCCAATAGTTTTAGGGCCTTGAGAAGGGACTACAGTGAGGTGGAAAAAACCACAAATAGACTATAGTGCATGGACCCTACGTTGTTCTATCGGAAATTTGGAAATGCACATGAATCTATTTCTTTCTTTTTTTTTTTTTTTTTTGAGACAGAGTCTCACCTTGTTGCCCAGGCTGGAGAGCAATGGCACAATCTTGGCTCACTGCACCCTCCGCCTCCCAGGTTCAAACGATTCTCCTGCCTCAGACTCCTGACCTCCCGAGTAGCTGGGATTACAGGCGCCCACCACCACACCCAACTAATTTTTGTATTTTTAGTAGAGAAGGGGTTTCACCATGTTGGCCAGGCTGGTCTCGAACTCCTGACCTAGTGATCTGCCTGCCTCGCCCTCCCAAAGTGCTGGGATTACAGAAGTGAGCCACTGCGCCCCGCCCATTCCTTTACTTTCTTAATAAACTTGGTTTCACTTTATGGACCCATCCTGAATTCTTTCTTGAGCGAGATCCAAGAACCCTCTCTCTTGGGGTCTGGACTGGGACCCCTTTCCGGTAACAGTCAACTTGAGGGTTGGTAAGAAGAATTTACTGACAACAGTACAGGTTTGAAAAAGGAAAGTTTTATTGTAGAAAGAAGGAATGTTGCAGAAAAGCGCAGTGGGGCACATCAGCAAGAGCACTGAGCCACTGCGGTGGTCTTTTCCTTAGGGATATTTATGGTCCTAAAGCAGGAGCTGAAGGGTAACTTGCACGATAAATGATTACATTTTTAGACATTTTGGTGCCTTGATGTTAGCAAGGGTTGAACAATGAGTTTTGGCATGCGTGCATTCCAGAGAGGTACAGAAATCCTAATTACTTATACATTTTAAGTTAAAAAGAGGCCTGGAACCAGGTGTCTTTAGATAAGAGGGAAGTCTAATTACTTCTAAATTCCTCAGATAAGGAGTTTTTGTCTCTGGAACCTGCTGGATGGTCACCAGGGGATTTTGCTCACTTTATTTATTTATTGACAGTGTCTTGCTCTGTTGCCCAGGCTGGAGTGCAGTGGCATGATCATAGCTCACTGCAGCCTCTACCTCCTGGGCTCAAGCAATCCTGCCGCTCCAGCCTCCCAAGTAGCTGAGACTCCAGGTGCAGAACACCAAGCCTGGCTAATTTTTAAATTATTTTGTAGAGACAGGGTCCCCGTATGTTGCTCAGGCCGGTGTCGAACTCCTGGGCTCAAGTTATCCACTCGCTTCAGCCTCGCAAAGTCCTTTACTTTCTTCTTCTTCTTTTTTTTTTTTGAGATGGAGTCTCACTTTGTCGCCCAGGCTGCAGTGCAGTGGCACAATCTTGGCTCACTGCAACCTCTGCCTCCCGGGTTCAGGTGATTCTCCTGCCTCAGCCTCCCAAGTAGTTGGGACTACAGGTGCGTGCCACCGTGCCCGGATAATTTTTGTATTTTTACTAGAAATGGGGTTTTGCCATGTTAACAGGCCAGGCTGGTCTTGAACTCCTGACCTCAGGTGATCCACCTGCCTTGGCCTTCCAAAGTGCTGGGATTACAGGCATGAGCCACTAAGCCCAGCAGTCCTTTCCTTTCTTATTAAATGTGCTTTCTCTTCATTCTGTTGGCTTGCTCTTGAATTCCTTCTTGTGCAAAGCCAAGAACCCACGTGGCCTCCCAGGTTGACTGAACCCCAAAATTGGGGGTTCAGCCTGTGACAAAAATATTCATAAAACTATAAATTAAGCAATATACTTATTGAGAAAACATTTATAACAATATAGCAGACAATAGATTGGTATCTTCAATAAATAAAGGGGTCATACAAATGGATTTTAAAATTAAGATCCCAATAAATAAATGAGTAAAAGGGCGAGACATCATGGCTCAAGCCTATAATCCCAGTACTTTGGGAAGCCAAGACAGGAGGACCCCTTGAGCCTGGGAGTTGGAGGCTGCAGTGAGCTATGATTTTGCCACTGTGTTCCAGCCTGGGAGCAGAGCAAGACCCCATCTCTAAGTAAATAAATAAGTAAAAGCTGCTAACAATTTATAAAAAAAACAGAAATATAAATTTTAAAATGTTCATTTATACTAGTAATTAATTGATTTTTTTTAAGATGATAATTTTGCTCTTGTTGCCCAGCGTGGAGTGCAATGGCGTGATCTCAGCTCACTGCAGCCTCCAGCTTCCGGGTTCAAATGATTCTCCTGCCTCAGCCTCCCGAGTAGCTGGGATTACAGGCATGTGCCATCATGCCTGGCTAATTTTTTTGTATTTTTAGTAGAGATGGGGTTTCACCATGTTGGCCAGGCTGGTCTCGAACGCCTGACCTCAGGTGATCCTCCTACCTTGGCCTCCCAAAGTGGTGAAATTATAGGCGTGACCCACTACGTCCAGCCTAATTGCAAATTAAAACATCTTTTTTTTACCAGTGCACTGATGAGAGATTTATAAAATTGTTTTCATTACTTTTTTTTTTGAGACAGAGTCTCGCTCTGTCACCCAGGCTGGAGTGCAGTGGCGCAATCTCGGCTCACTGCAAGCTCCGCCTCCCGGGTTTATGCCATTCTCCTGCCTCAGCCTCTCCGAGTAGCTGGGACTACAGGTGCCCACCACCACGCCCGGCTAATTTTTTTGTATTTTTAGTAGAGACGGGGTTTCACCGTGGTCTCGATCTCCTGACCTCGTGATCCGCCCGCCTCAGCCTCCCAAAGTGCTGGGATTACAAGCGTGAGCCACCGCGCCCGGCTTGTTTTCATTACTTTTGATTAGGGTGCATTTAGGTGTGCATTCCTTACGGTACTTGCTGTTGATAGTACACAATGATGCAAGCTTTCTAGGAAGTTTTTGCAGCATGAATAAAAAGACTTGCAAATGTTTTTGACTCAGTAATCTCAAAAATATATGACAAGAATAGTCAATACAGCAAAAAACAAAATGATCAGTGTCTACAAATAAGTAAATTATTACAAAATTACAATAGAACCCTATCATGAAAAAAGATCATTCAACCACTGCAAATAATGATTATGAAGAATTGACAACGACAGGCCAGGCGCGGTGGCTCACGCTTGTAATCCCAGCACTTTGGGAGGCCGAGGCGGGCGGATCACGAGGTCAGGAGATCGAGACCACGGTGAAACCCCGTCTCTACTAAAAATACAAAAAAAATTAGCCAGGCGTGGTGGCGGGCGCCTGTAGTCCCAGCTACTCGGAGAGGCTGAGGCAGGAGAATGGCGTGAACCCGGGAGGCGGAGCTTGCAGTGAGCCGAGATTGCGCCACTGCACTCCAGCCTGCGCGACAGAGCGAGACTCCGTCTCAAAAAAAAAAAAAAGAATTGACAACGACATGGGAATATACTCAACATACATTGCAGTACATGAAAAATCAGGACATGGACCTATATTTATTATGTTTGCAACCATATAAAAATATGTGCACAATATATTCATATGTAGCAGATACTCTGCTGAAGATGTAACTTGTGAGTTTTATTTTCACTGCTTTTCTAAAGAATGCCAGAAAGTCTGCCCCTGGGTAGCTGACTCCCCACGGAGCTCCTCTTCCTCTAGGGAAAGTAAAAGGAATTTAGTTGTTTGGAAGGGCTGGTCCCCCAACTGGAGACAATCAGGCTCTATTGTCATGGAAGGTAGGGGACCCTTGACCTACCTTTATGTATGAAAGGCACACCAAGGATACCCAAAAACCTATTGGAAGTCACTCTTGGGGGAAGTTTGTAGCTCTGTAGTCCGGGAAGGAATTAGAACAAGCCCATTTGAGAATGATAGTAACAGGAGTTAAAATTTTAATAAGTAAAAACAGAACAAGCCCAGTCTGGTTTAAGGGTTGAAAACACCTGGGCAAGAAAGAAAAAGTTGTTATTGTCTGGAATGGGTGTTCCCCTGAGCCAGTCCTGACATAGTGCTGGGGCTGGCGGCAGGCTTGCGGGGAGAGGCTTGGGGGGACCTGAAAGGGCTGGGCACTATGAAGCCCTGGGAACTGGTAAGGACTCTGGATTAACTAGTGCTGGGACAGAGGAAATTCTTCCTTTCTGGCCAGCAGTTACCGCCTTGGTGGGAACGCGCAGGAGCAGCAAAGAGTGACACCTTGTGGTGGTCAAGAGCAAGGGCAGAAACCGTCAGACCAGCGCTAGGGACGCCTGGGCTCCGCTCCAAGGGGTATGAATGTCCACAGGACTCCTTTGTGCATTACATATGCCTCAGGTTCCTGGGCAATCCCAGAGAAGGAGTAGCTCTAAGAAGGAGGTAACTGGCTAATTCAGTAGTTAAAGGATAGAGCTAGTTTTTAGAAAAAGTTTTAAATGCATCTTGATTGTTATGGTACAGCTAGCCACTGTTGGGGCTCAGAAAACAATAGCCTAAAATGAGAACCTCAGCAGCAGCTTCGTAAGCAAACGTTTTCCTCTGACTCCCTTCCATGCCTTTCTCTCAGTACCGTTCTCCCCCGAGGTTAGCCATAGAAATCAGAGTCCCTTTTCCCTATAGTCAGCCATAAAACTTAAAAATACTACTCTAGGCCGGGTGTAGTGGCTCACACCTGTAATCCCAACACTTCGGGAAGCCGAGGCAGGCAGATGACATGAGGTCAGGCCTTCGAGACCAGCCTGGCCAACATGAAGAAGCCCATCTCTACTAAAAATACAAAAATTAGCTGAGTGTGGTGGCACGTGCCTGTAGTCCCAGCTACTTGGGAAGCTGAGGCAGGAGAATCGCTTGAACCCAGGAGACAGAGGTTGCAGTGAGCCAAGATCATGCCACCGCACTCCAGCCTGGGTGACAGAGTGAGACTCTATCTCAAAAAAACAAAACAAAACAAAAAAACTACTCTAATTTTCCCTCCACCTTTCTGTGTCAAACTGCCCATAAAGAAACTAACTGGGCTGGGCATGGTGACTCAGGCCTATAATACCAGCACTTTGGGAGGCTGAGGCGGGCAGATAACATGAGGTCAGGAGTTCAAGACCAGCCTGGCCAACATGGTAAAACCCCATCTCTACTAAAAATACAAAAATTAGCCAGGCATGGTGGCATGTGCCTATAGTCCCAGCTACTCGGGAGGCTGAGGTGGGAGAATGGCTTGAATCTAGGAGGTGGAGGTTGCAATGAGCCGAGATCATGCCACTGCACACTAGCCTGGGTGACAGAGCGAGACTCTGTCTCAAAAAAAAAAAAATTATCTAGGTGGGTGCAGTGGCTCATGCTTGTAATCCCAGCACTTTGGGAGGCAGAGGCGAAGGTTCGATTGAGCTCAGGAGTTCAAGACCAGACTGGGCAATATAGGGAGACCCCCCTGTCTTTACAAAAATAGAAATTAAAAAATTTGCCTGGTGTGGTGGTGCACCCCTGTGGTTCCAGCTACTTGGGAGGCTGAAGTGGGAGGATTACTTAAGCCCAGAAGGCTGAGGCTGCAGTATGCCATGATCGCAACACTGTACTCCAGCCTGGTGACAGAGCAAGACCCAGTCTCAAGAAAAAAAAAATTATCTGACTTACCTTGTTTGACTGTAGATCATAAGACCTCCATTCCCAGGAGGTCCCTGCCCCCACCCAGAAGGAAGGAATGCTGCAGAGAATGGCCAAGAATCTGGACAGACAGGCCGGGTTGGGTTTCCCCACTCAGTCTATTAGCAGTAGACCATACTCTTTCTGTCCTAATATATATATATATATTTTTTTTTTATTTTTGAGACGGAGTCTTGCTCTGATGCCCAGGCTGGAGTGCAGTGGCGCAATTTCAGCTCATTGCGACCTCTGCCTTCCAGGTTCAAGCGATTCTCCTGCCTCAGTCTCCCTAATAGCTGGGATTACAGGCACGTGTCACCACGCCCAGCTAATTTTTGTATTTTTAGTAGAGATGGAGTTTTGCCATGGATAGAGCTACTTTAACTGGGGTGAGATATATCTCGTTGTAGTTTTGCTATGGATTTCCATTATGAGTAATGAGATGGAGGATATTTTCATAACTGTTGGCCATTTGTATGTCTTTTTTTTTTTTTTTTTTTTTTGAGATGGGGTCTTGCTCTGTCACCCAGGCTGGAGTGCAATGGCACGATCTCAGCTCACTGCAACCTTCGCCTCCTGGGTTCAAGTGATTCTCTTGCCTCAGCCTCCCTAGTAGCTGGGATTATGGGTGCCCACTACCAGGCCCAGCTAATTTTTTTGTATTTTTAGCAGAGACAGGGTTTCACCATGTTGGCTGGGCTGGTCTCAAACTCCTGACCTCAGGTGATCTGCCCCCCTCAGCCTCCCACAGCATTGGGATTACAAGCGTGAGCCACCGCGCCTGGCCCAATCATATTTTTACATGGCTCTCCATACTTTGTTAAACCTAAGCATAAAAATGGACAATTCCACCTGTATCTTTGGGTCTTCATTAATTGTATACTTGTTAAATAAATCCGTGTGCCTTTTCTCTTATTAACCTGCCTTTTCCAAGTTGATTTTTCAGGGAAACTTCAGAAGGCCAAGAAGAACTTATCCTCTTGGCCTCTGTACCATATACATATACATTAAAAAAAAAAAAAAAAGGGCCAGGTGCAGTGGCACACGTCTCTAATCCCAGCACTTTGGGAGGCCGAGGTGGGTGGATCACCTGAGGTCAGGATTTTGAGACCAGCCTGGCCAACATGGCAAAAACCCGTCTCTATTAAATTAAAAATACAAAAATTAGCCGGGAGTGGTAGTGTGCATCTGTAATCCCTGCTACTCGGGAGGCTGAGGCAGGAGAGTCGCTTGAATCCAGGAGGTGGAGGTTACAGTCAGCCGAGATCGTGCCACTGGACTCCAGCCTGGGTGACAGAGCGAGACTATGTCTCCAATAAATAAATAAATAAATGTAGAAATCGACCTCATTTTTTTTAAATGGCTGAATAGAATTCCAAGGTATAGATGTTCCACATGTTTTAAAGCTAGGCCTCTGTCCACAAACATTTAAATAATTTGGTTGTTTTTCTGATTTTGGTTATAAATATTGCTGTAATAAACATTCTTGTACATATATTGGCATATTTTTGTGATTACATCTATAAGATATATTCCAGTTTATACTATAACCAACAGTGTGAAAGTGAATTATTTTCTTACCAACACCGTTGTGATTACACTTAAAAAAATTTGCCCATACCCAATATTACAGGATAAATGTGTGTGTGTGTGTGTGTGTGTGTGTGTGTGTGTGTGTGTGTGTATATATGCTTTCATTTGCATTTTTAAAATTATTAATGGGCTGGGCATGGTGGCTCATGCCTGTAATCCTAACACTTTGGGAGGCCGAGGTGGGTGGATCACTTGAGGTCAGGGATTTGAGACCAGCCTGCCCAACATGGTGAAAGCCTGTCTCTACTAAAAAAAAAAACAAAAAATTAGCCAGGCATGAGGATTGCTTGAACCCACGAGCTGGAGGTTGCAGTGAGCCGAGATCATGACACTGCACTCCAGCCTGGGGGACAGAGTGAGGCTCTGTCTCAAAAAAAAAAAAAAAAAAAAAGATTAATGGCTTGGCATGTGGTGGCTCACACCTGTAATCCTAACACTTTGGGAGGCTGAGGTGGGTGGATTGCTTGAGGCCAGGAGTTCAAGACCAGCCTGCGCAACATAGCAAGAACTTGTCTCTACAAAAAATAAAAATATTAGCTGGTTGTAGGGCATGCACCTGTAGTCCCAGCTACTTGAAAGGCTGAGGCTGGAAGATCACTTGTGCCAGGAATTTGAGGTTGCAGTGAGCTGAGATGGCGCCACTGCACTCCAGCCTGGGTGACAGAGCAAGACTCCGTCTTGGCGAAAAAAATAAAAATTCAAGTTGCTTGTGTGTATATGAAGTGAATCAAACACACAGTAGTAAAAGCCCACTAAGGGAATAGTAAAAGCCCATTAAGGGAACAGTCTGTGGCACCAGACCATTCCCTGAGGATGTTTCCATCTCCAGGCCATGTGGCTCGGTAAATCTCATAGTTAGTGGCTTTAATATTTGTAATAGGTGTAGCTTGGGAGCAGCAGTCTGGTTTGACAAGCCGGTTAGGGAACTTAAAGCCACTTTTGCTTGCCAAGAGTCACTGCTTTTACTGAAGGTTACAAGATTTTTTTTCTTTCCAATGGTCAACTAATTATTTTAGGGATAATTTTCTTCCTATAAACCAAACAGCCAGGGGGCTACAAATATATATGCATGTATACATGCATGTATGTATTTAAATTTTTTCCCTGCCTTGTTTTTCCTTCCAATCTTTATAATTAGTCTTTACTTGTAATAGCTTGGGAGGCATTGAAGATTACAGAGATAAATCCCCTCTAAAACATACCTTGTCCCAAGCCACCCCAGCACCGCTCTCGTCTCTATGTCTTGGCAAGGACCATCCCACACTGGGGCTGCCTCTGAGTCATTTTGTGCAGCCTGGAGCACCCCTGTGTCCTCCCACAAGTATCCTTGAATAGCGCAGTTCAGAATAGGGCGTGGGAACTGGCCAGAGGTTGTAAATCCATTCTCCTTCCTCCTCTTGGCAAGAAGGGCTGGAACAGGGCCTGGGTTATCCAGTCCTGGAGAAGTTCAGGCCAGCACAAGAGAACTAAGAGAAAAGCCAACATCCTCCAAGGAGGAACACAAGGTCCAAAGCCTAAAGCTAAAGGGTCTCCCTCTGTCACACTTAATGCAAACCATTAATACAAAACGCAAGTGATACTGGCCTTGGGGGATGAAAAAAATCCATTCTAAAAAAAAAAAAAAATTCTTGCTGTAGCTTTTCTTTTTACATGGGCATGCGTCATGCGATACTTGATTTCACAATTATTCACTGACACTTTCTTGGACTGAATTTCACTCCTCCCTCTTTTTAGTCAACACCTCCCTGATCCCATTCCCCAGTGTCTCTGTCTGGGCTTTTTTTTTTTGAGACACAGTGTCGCTCTCTCGCTCAGGCTGGAGTGCAGTGGCGTGATCTCAGCTCACTGCAACCTCTGCCTCCCAGGTTCAAGCAATTCTCCTGCCTCAGCCTCACAAGTAGCTGGGATTACAGGTGTGCACTACTATGCCCAGCTAATTTTTTTTTTTTTTAGACAGAGTCTCACTCTGTCACCCAGGCTGGAGTGCAGTGGTGTGATCTCGGCTCACTGCAAGCTCTGCCTCCCCGGTTCATGTCATTCTCCTGCCTCAGCCTCCCGAGTAGCTGGGACTACAGGTGCCTGCCACCACGCTCAGCTAATTTTTTTTGTATTTTTAGTAAAGACAGGGTTTCACCATGTTAGCCAGGATGGTCTCGATCTCCTGACCTTGTGATTGGTCCGCCTCGGCCTCCCAAAGTGCTGGGATTACAGGCGTGAGCCACCGCGCCCAGCCATTTTTTTGTATTTTTAGTAGAGACAGGGTTTCACCACATTGGCCAGGCTGGTCTCGAACTCCCGACCTTGTGATCTGCCAACCTTGGCCTCCCAAAGTGCTGGGATTACAGGCATGAGCCATTGTGCCTGGCCTTTATTTTTATTTTATTTTATTTTTTTAATTAGAGACGAGGTCTTGCTATGTTGTCCAGGCTGGTCTCAAATGCCTGACTTCAGGTGATCCACATGCCTCAGCCTCCCAAAGTGCTGGGATTACAGGCATGAGCCACTGCACCCAGCCTGGCATTCTTAAGATGAGCACCCCTTTAGCCTTTTCCTTAGGCCAGTCTTACATTATCCTACGACACTGTCCGATGGTCTTTTCCCAATCACATTTTGTGGCCCTGCATCTGTGATAAAATCAGCAAAAATGAGACATATACCCTGTGTGGGCCCAAAAGAGACTTGTTTCTTATTCTGACATTAGGAAGTAGTTTGGATGAACTAATGATGGAGGTCTTAGGTGGGTGCAGGTACTTCCTGCATCCTCAGGGCCCAAAGGGACTCTCTGCTTCAGTGCCTGAGCCTCATCTGCTGGGAAGTGGTGGGGAGTCACTGGCCCTGATCATAACCAGTTGTTATGCAGAGTACCTGAATGGAAAAAACAAACAAACAAACAAACAAGACCCAGTGATATGTTGCCTACAAGAAACACACTTCATCTACAAAGACACACATAAACTGAGAATAAAGGGATGGAAAAAGATGTTCCGTGCCAATGGAAACTGGTAAAGAGCAGGAGTGGCTATATTTATATCAGACTAAATAGATTTCAAGACAAAAACTATAAGAAGAGACAAAGAAGGTCATTATATAATGATAAAGGGGTCATTCAGCAAGAGGATATAATAATTTTTAATAGATATGCACCCAACACTAGAGCACCCAGATATATAAAGCAAACACTAAACAGCTAAAGAGAGAGATAGACCCCAATACAATAATAACTGGAGACCTCAACAGTCTACTTTCAGCATTGGACAGATCTTCTGGACAGAAAATCAACAAAGAAACATTGGACTTAATCTGCACTGTTGACCAAATGGAACTAATAGATATTTACAGATTGTTTCATCTATTGGCTACAGAATACACATTCTTTTCCTCAGCACATGGATCATTCTCAAGGATAGACCATATCTTAGGTCACACAACAAGTCTTAACACATTAAAAAAAAAACTGAAGTAATGTCAAGCATCTTCTCTGACCACAATGGAATAAAACTAGAGATTAATAACAAGAGAAATTTTGGAGATATACAAACACATGGAGATTAAATAATATGCTCTGGAATGACCAGTGGGGTCGATGAAGAAATTAAGAAGGAAATGGAAACATTTCTTGAAACAAATGATAATGGAAACATAACATACCAAAACCTATGGGATACAGCAAAAGCAGTACTAAGAGGGAAGTTTATGGCAATAAACACTTACCTTAAAAAAGTAGAAAAACAGGCTGGGCATGATGGCTCATGCCTGAATCCCAGCACTTTGGGAGGCTGAGGTGGGCAGATTATCTGAGGTCAGGAGTTCGAGACCAGCCTGACCAGCATGGAGAAACCCCGTCTCTACTAAAAATACAAAATTAGCTGGGCGTGGTGGTGCATGCCTGTAGTCCCAGCTACTCGGGAGGCTGAGGCAGGAGAATCGCTTGAACCCAGGAGGCGGAGGTTGCGGTAAGCTGAGATCACACCATTGCACCCCAGCCTGGGCAACAAGAGCGAAACTCCGTCTAAAAAAAAAAAGTAGAAAAACATCAAATAAACAACGTAACAGTGCATCTTAAAGAAATAGAAAAGCAAGAGCAATCCAAACCCAAAATTAGCAGAAGAAAAGAATAAAGATCAGAGCAGAAATAAGTGAAATTGAAATTAAGAAAACAATAAAAAAATCAATGAAATGAAAAGTTGGTTTTTTGAAAAGATAAACAACCTTGACAAAGTTTTAGCCTAAATAAGACTAAGAAAAAAAGAGAGAAGACCCAAATATATAAAATCAGAGATGAAAAAGGAAACATGACAACTGATACCACAAAAATTCAAAGGATCATCAGTCAATATTATAAGCAATTACATGCAAAAAATTGGAAAACCTAGAAAAAATGGATAAATTCCTAAACACATCCAGCCTACCAAGATTGAATAATGATGAAATGCAAAACCTGAACAGACCAACAACAAATAATGAGATCAAAGCTGTAATAAAAAGTCTCCCAGCAAAGAAAAGCCTGGGACCTGATGGTTTCACTGCTTTTACCAAACATTTAAAGACAACTAATACCAACCTTACCCAAACTACTCCAAAAACAGTGGCGGAGGGAATACTTCCAAACTCATTCTACAAGGCTAGTATTATCCTGATACCAAAACGAAAGATACATCCAAAAAATAAAACTACAGGCCAATATCACTGATGAATATTGATGCAAAAATCCTCAACAAAATATTAGCAAATTGAATTCAACAACGCATTAAAAAGATCATTCATCACGACCAAGTGGGATTTATCCCAGGGATGCAAGGATAATTCAACATACCCAAATCAATCAATGTGATACATCATATCAACAGAATAAAGAACAAAAACTACATGATAATTTCAATGAATGCTGAAAAAGTATTTGATAAAATTCAACATCCCTTCATGATGAAAGCCCCTTAAAAACTGAAAGCACATACATCAACATAATAAAAGCCATATACAACACACCCACAGCTAGTTTCATACTGAATGGGGGAAAACCAGGAGCCTCTTCTCTAAGGTCAAGAACATAACAAAGATGCCCACTTTCACCACTGTTAATCAACATTGTTCAGGAAATTCTAGCGAGACCAATCAGACAAGGGAAATAAATAAAGGGCATCCAAATTGGAAAGGAAAAAGTCAAATTATTCTTATCTGCAGATGGTATAATCTTATTTTGGAAAACTAAAGACTACACACACACACACACACACACACACACACATACACACACAGACACAAAACTATTAGAACTGATAAATCAATTCAGAAAAGTTGCAGGATACAAAATCAACATACAAAAACCAATGGCATTTCTGTATGTCAACAGCAAACAGTCTGAAAAATAAATCAAGAAAGCGATCCCATTTACAATAGCTACAAATAAAATAAAATACTTAGAAATTAACCAAAGAAGCCAAAGTTCTCTACAATGAAAACTATACACTGATACAAGAAATTGAAGAGGGCACAAATGAAAAGATATTCCGTGTTTATGGATTGGAAGAATCAATATTGTTCAAACGTTCATACTACGCAAAGCAATCTACAGACTCAATGCAATCCGTATCAAAATATCGATGACATTCCTCACAGAAATAGAAAAAAAAAATCCTAAAATTTATATGGAACTAAAAAAGACCCACCATAGCCAAAGCTATCCTAAACAAAAAGAACAAAACTAGAGTAATCACATTCCCTGACTTCAAATTATACCAGAGAGCCAAGTAGCCAAAGTGACATGGTTGCTGGCATAAAAACAGACACATAGACCAATGGAACAGAATACAGAACCCAGAAATCAATCCATACATCTACAGTGAACTCATTTTTGACAAAGGCGCCAAGAATATACATTGTGAAAAGGACAGTCTCTTCAATTAATGTTGCTGGGAAAGTTGGATAACCATATACAGAAGAATGAAACCAAACCCTTATCTCTCACCACATACAAACATCAAATCAAAATGGATTATAGACTTAATTATAAGACCCCAATCTATGAAACTACTGAAAGAAAACATTAGGGAAACTCTCCAGGACATCGGAGTGGGCAAAGATTTCTTGAGCAATACCCCACAAGCACAGGCAACCAAAGCAAAAATGGACCAATGGGATCACATCAAATTAAAAAGCTTCTGTGCAGCAAAGGAGACAATCGATAAACTAAAGAGACACCCCGTAGAATGGGAGAAAATATTTGTAAACTACCTATCTGACAAGGAATTAATAACGTAATATATAAGAAGCTCAAACAATTCAACAGCAGAGATCTCATAATCTAACTGAAAAATGGGCAAAAGATCTGAATAGAGACTTCTCAAAAGAAGACATACAAATGGCAAACAGATACATGAGAAGGCGCTCGACATCACTGATTATCATAGAAATGCAAATCAAAACTACAATGAGACATCATCTCACTTCAGTTAAAAGAGCTTTTATTCAAAAGACAGGCCAGGCACAGTGGCTCACGCCTATAATCCTAGCACTTTGGGAGGCTGAGGGTGCAGTGGCACATGCCGGTAGTCTCAGCTACTTGGGAGGCTGAGGCAGGAGAATCGCTTGAACCCAGGAGGCGAAGGTTGCAGTGAGCAAAGATTGAGCCGGTGTTGGAGGAGGGGCCGGGTGAAAGGTGATTGAATCATGGAGGCAGACTTCCCCCTTGCTGTTCTAATGATAGAGTTCTCACAGAGCTGGTTGTTGTAAAATGTGTAGTTCCTTCCCCTTTGCTCTCTCTTCCTCCTGCTCCAGCCATGTAGGACTGGCTGGCTTCCCTTTGTGCATACAATGCAGTCTCACGCAAGCCTCTCAAAGAGTCCATGGATTTGGTATTATGCCCATTTCAGAGATGAGGGGACCAAAGCTCAGAGAGATTAGATGATGTGCGTAAGGTTGCAGGGCTGGAAAACAGTGTCATCAGGTCTGTAACCTGGGTCCGCCTCCCAGAGCCTGAGGTCACCCTCCATTCAGCCACATGACAGGTCAGTGGACCTGTGGAGAGTGAGTGTTGGGTGGGTAGGAGTGCCATCACTCCTCTCCCATGGGTCCCTACTTGGTGCCAGGTGTGTGGGCAGTATTCGTATTTTTACAATGATTCTTTAATACACGAAAAGCACAATCATCATCATCCTCCCTCCATATTGTGCACAGGCTCAAGACACCAAGGTTCTCAGAAATCTTTGTTTCGGGTAATAAAAATACTTTTCCTAATGTAAAGCTATTGTTAAACCATGTCTCATCATCATCTGTTAGCCGCAACATCAAAAACAACAACAAAAATAACAGCAAAGCCTCACAATAGATACACAGCACTCTCAGGACTCGCAAGAAGAAAATGTGGTGAAAAACTAGGCTGAGACCGTAACACGAGGTCTGGTGATCTCTGTGTAGTCTCCATTACAGTGTCCTTTAAAATAGCTGGGCTTGAGCCCTTAGTAGGTTTTGAAATCAATTTAGTGAATCTTAGCCAGCATTAAAAAAATAGACTTTTGAATTAATCTACATTTTAAGAGTAAGTAGTGTTTTATAAGGCTTCTGTTTCAGTCCTATAGGTGTATGTGTGTGCATGTGTATATACGTGCATATGCATGTGTGTGCATTGGGTGTACACTTCTTGCTGTGGTTATTTATCAGAAAGGCTTAAAGGCCCTGCTGTTGAGAGCATTAATGAATGCCTCTGAGGAGTTAATGAAAAGTTAGCTGGGAATGTTCCCTGATCTTGTGCACCCACAGGGACCACGAATGCCTGCACGTGCAGGATTTATAATCAGGGCCTGTGCTTCACAGGGCTAGAATTAGATATTGAGTCAAATCATGAATGCATGCCACTTTAAAGCAGATGACACCTGGGTATAATTTGGAAGATGAACAGTCAGCTAGGGAGTTGGGCTAGACAGAGCCATTCAGACCAAGTAATTGCAAGAGTGATAAGAGAGTAGGGAATGGCAGGCCCTTAGAACTATTGTGGCCTAACTGCTACCTCACTGTCTTTAGGTACATTGGGAAATAATTTCTCCTACTTCTTATGGACAGTAATTATTTATTACTCCTTTTAAGAATAATTTGAGACACACACATATATATATTGTTTATATATGTGTGTAAATACATATATGTGTAAATATATATATTTATCTTATCTATCTTAAAAGGAGTACTAATGATAAATAATTGTATGTATTTAATTATAAATAATATAAGTATCTATAATTAATTAAATATAATTATAAATAATAATTATAACAATTGCAATAAATATAACAAACACAATTATATAATATTAATATATTAATAATACTAATAATATATAAGTATATATAATAATTATAATCCATAAATATAATAACTATTATTCCTTTTAAAATAGATATATGTATAGATATACATGTAAATATACTTATCTCCAAAATATTAATAAATAGCAGCAGCAGTAATTTCCATGGTTATTGTCTACTGGCTGTCAGGTATCTTATTAGGGGCTCTCCTGCATTATCTTTCATATTCTCAGAAATCTTACAAGGTTGTTCTTGTGGAAGTTTTACACATCAAAGGACAGCAGGTATTGGATTTGGGGAGTTAAAGGGAAAGATAAGCGTGTTGTCCAAGCACAAGGCTCGTGGGATTCCATGAACTTGGTGACTTTAACCCTCTGTAGCTCTGCAGGTTCAGACAGCCACTTTTGTCAACAAGCCGAGAGTTGGTATCTTGGATACGGGTCATGTCATCCAGTGGAGGTGTGGACAACCAGAATGCCTCCTGATTAACCTATGATGACAATAACTGTGACACAGCCTGGACCACTGGAGCCAGCCTGACCAGCCCATGTGAACTCATAACCCAGTTAGAATTTTGCCTGGTGAATGTTGATGTAGAAAGGGGGATGGGAGGTGACTATAAAGGTTTAATGTTATCTAGTAAGAATGGCTTGAAGTGAGGCTTACCAATCTTTACGTTTTACCTAAGTAGCTTCTCGATGAGAAGGAGACCAGGCCCAGGGAACTTTCTGGAGATGAGAGTGGTAGGCTGTGCCCCCCAAGCTCCAGTGCTCAGAGCTAGAGACTTCAACTTGGGGTCGAGCCAAAGTACTGGCCTTTGATACCTCACCCAGACTGAAGAGAGGGCAGGGCCAACGTGACTTGCCTGCCTGGATGCACTGTGAGAAGCTGGAGCAGAAGGAAAGCAAGAGGAAGCCTGCTGAGGAGCTGGCGTGCAAGGGCCCTGAGACTGGGCAGGTCAATCAAAGAAGGCAAAAAAGTGTGCCATGCACAAGCAGTGCCCCAACTCCATAACTGCCCCCTTCTGACATGTGAGGCCACATGGGTGATATGCTGCCTTAAGTCAGATTAGCTACTCTTACCCTGGGGACAGAAGAATGAAAGGAGGGAAAGAGAGAGAGTATGTGTCCATCCAAGTGTTCCCTAAAATAGTCTGCAAGTCGGATGGGGGGAGGTTCCCTCATCTATGAGCCTGAGATGGGAATATGGAAAAAAGAATAACAGTGTCTACAAAAAGGGCAGGCACTGCTCTTGGCCAGGATACTGGATATCTTTGACGAAGATGCATTTTTTTCTTCTGAGCTGTTCTTAGGTGGACCTCGTCAGCCTGCTCTGGAACCCCATAAAGGCAGGAGTAGAATTTGTTCATGCCCTTAGCACAGTGCTTAGCAGACTCTCAATATATATATATGGAATACATGCATTTACTTCTCTCTCCTTTTTCTTCTTTCATGGAATCAAACTCTATCTTAAATTGACTATTATTCCTTTAGCTGTGTTATTATCCTCAATCAGATTGTTCAACATGTTCAATAAGTCAGAATGTTCGACATGATGCCTTTGCACATCTCTGCTCCATACAATATGTATTGATTTTGTTGTTTAGCTCTTGGACCACCTCATTTTCCCTCTTATACCAAGTTCTTTAGAAAGGCATTTCCCTGTAGCTGTCAAGAGCTTGCTCTCTCATTCCCATTCCACAGTCATTTATGAGCGGAGCCAACGTTAAGATCCAAGGTCATGGGAAAAAAATGTTACTGGATAGACTGAACAACCCCTGTTAGACGTTAGCGTTTCACAGAACTCATCAGAGAAACCCAAGTTTTCACCAAACACTGCATTGATTTCCGCCTCCCACAGCAGTTGGTTATCTTGCCCAAGAGAGGAAACTGTTTCCATTTCACACGTGGTAAAGGACACCTCCTGACAATTTCCCTTTGGGGCTAGGAATTTAATCTCACTACTGGGTTAATGCTTTTACTTGGGTGGCTTTTTAACCTCAATAAGTGAGCAGTACTTCCTCCCACCATCACTTTCGTAATTGCTATGAAAAGAGGCCCTCGTGGGAGTTGCTGCAGAGACAGCCTGGGGAAAGCCGGTGAAGTTAAATGCGCTGCTTGAAAGCAGAGACACCCGCTTCTAGCCCCTCCAGCCCGAGCAAGCCGTTAGATTTGGGGCCTAGCAGGGACAAGTTCAATTTCTCTTTGCTTTTTTTCTTCCACTTCCTGTTCTTCCACTTCTTCTACTGCCTTCTCACAGCTATTCCAGGCTCTCTCCTTCTTTTTCTCTTCTCTTTTCGTGTTCTCAAACAACAGGATAACTTCAAAGCCTTTCCTTTCTTTTTTCACTCTACCCACATCCCCTTGACTGTTCAAATGCCTAAGTTCACCCTTCAGCTAAGGAGACAGTGCAACTTTTATAGTCAAGAATGTAGGCCAAGAAGCCAGACTTCCTGGGGCTGAATCCCACTTGCCAGGGAGACTTACGGAATCTCTCAGGTCTTCGGTTTCTGCATCTGTCAAATGGGAATGATACTAATAGTTCTTATCTCATAAGATTATTATGTGAGTCAAATCAGTTCATATATGTAAAGTGCTTAGAAAGGTTGTGTAACAGACATAAGAGCATTTGCTGAGAAACAACAACCACAACAACACATCACAAGTGGGTAAGGACGAGCAGAAAGTGAAAAGGGCCTTAGAACAGAGATCATATTCTACTCTCTGCCCCTTTGATTGAGGAGAGGGGACTGCCTGCATCTGTATTTCTTCCCCTAGCATATCCATCTATTCTAGAACTCTGGATATGTTCTTTGTGTAAGTTGAACTTAGTTCAGAAATATTTTCTCAGCTTTTACTCTTTTTACAGAGTAAAACTTGGACTCTTTTGTGAAGAGCTATTTCTGGCTAACTTTAAACTACCATTTCAATTAGTGGCCATTGTTTATGCCCATGATGTATAAGCTGAACTGCCCCTGCATTCTTTATTTATTTTTTTTTTTTGAGATGGAGTCTTGCTCTGTCGCCCAGGCTGGAGTGCAGTGGCACGATCTTGGCTCACTGCAGCCTCCACATCCTGGGTTCAAGAGATTCTCCTGCCTCAGCCTCCTGAGTAGTTGGGATTATAGGCACCCGACACCAGGCCCGGCTAATTTTTTTGTATTTTTAGTAGAGACGGGTTTCACGATGTTGGCCAGGCTGATCTCAAACTCATGACCTCATGATCCGCCAGCCTCGGCCTCCCAAAGTGCTGGGATTATAGGCGTGAGCCACCGCTCCTGGCCTGCCCCTGCATTCTATAATCCAGTCCCAAGGAAGAGGAGAAAAATGCCAGGAGAGCGTGGGGAAGAAAAAAGCAATCATCACCCACCCACCAGAAAATCTCCCTGCTCTCATATTTACTCTTTAATGACAGAACTGGATTTATGTACACACTTAGCTAATGACATGTTTACATGTCTTATCTCCTCTTGATCCTAAGGTAGTGTCTGTTCCCTAACTATGTCTTCTTGGTGGTCAGAACAGTGCTACATTTACCTATGGGTAGAAAATACAATTTGCTGACAAACTATAAACCAATAGAAATAGACCATATATGAGACTAGTATTAAAGGTTTTAAAAATAGTCTGTTTTAAAAATACAGTCTGTCAAATTTATAAGCTTTAAATAACAAAAATTAAAGGAAAGAGTTAAAGAAAATGAGAAGGGTTTCTATTTTTTGAATCACATTTTCTGCTTTCATTGCCATATGCCTATAAAAGAGATTAGATATATAGTGGGTGTGAAGCACTTATGTAAGGTATGTATATATATATATATATGGTAGATTTATGTGTGTGAGGTATGTGTGTGCGTATTATGTGTGTGAATTAAGCTGTCAAGACAGCACACACAAGGAGAAAATCACGTACAGAAGTGCTTCAGAAAATTGCATGTATCACTTGAGGCTCCATACTTAGAAGCTCAAACACTAAGATTTAGCTTCTTTTGTTTCTATTTACATTCTCTCTGTCGTCTCATTCTCTTTGGACCACTGGAGGCTAGAGTCTAGTTTGAAAGGGAGGGTACATGCAACAGGGTAAAAAATGTTTTCTTTACTTTTTTGTGCACTAAGATTTATGAAAATTAAATTCTTTAAAAATGCAACTTCACAGTGTGTGTGTATGTCTGTGGTGGCATCTGTGTGTGTGTGTGTGTGTATAGTTTTATATATATATATATAGTATATATATATATATATATAGTATATATATATATATATATATAGTTTGTTTTGCTTTGTTTTGAAACGGAGTTTGGCTCTGTTGCCCAGGATGGGGTGCAGTGGTGTGATCTCGGCTCATTGCAACCTCTGTCTCCGGGGTTCAAGTGATTATCCCACCTCAGCCTCTGGAGTAGCTGGGATTACAGGCACGAGCCACCACGCCTGGCTAATTTTTGTATTTTTAGTAAAGGCGGGGTTTCACCACATTGGCCAGGCTGGTCTTGAACTCCTGACCTCAAGTGATCTGCCTGCCTCAGCCCCCCAAAGTGCTGGGATTACAGCCGAGAGCCACCATGCCTGGCCCGTCTGTAGTATATTATAATCTATATACTTTGATTTTTATTATTTCACATAACTTTTACAACAAATCTGTAAAACACATTTTCCATTTACAGATCAGGAAACTAAGAGCGTCGAAGTGATTTTCTCAGTGTAGGTGGCACTGGAAGGTTAGAACTGGGGAAGCAAGCTTACAGTTTGATGTTAACCCACTAGCACTACCTCCTTCAAAGCTGATCACAATCATAACACTGAAAGAAGCTTTGAAACTCCCTTTTATAGGACAGGAAGGGACCTTAATTAAGACCTTTCTATTTACAGAAAAGGAAACTGAAGCCCAGAGATACCAAAAGAGTTGGCCCAGGTCACACCTTGGTGACTGTGGAAGGACTAAGAGAACAAGCCTGGCTCTGACACCCTGCCCTTTCTCCATCCCACCTCCTGCTGCCCCAGCCAGGAGGCTAGATGTCACAATGCAGTCAGAAAAATCCTTTGCTAAAAAATATTAAGACTAGAATGCTAAGAAGAAGTATTAACAGTTCCATAGAAAAATGACAAAAAGCATGCACAGGTAATTTATGAAGAAACAGAATTTCTTTTTTAAAGTTTGACTTACGTTGTCAAGTAAGAAATGCAAATTAAAAGAAAAACCATTTTGACTCAGTTGACAATGACTTTTTTATTAACCCATTGGAGTTGTTTCGAGAGGCAGGCCTTGCTGTATGACAGAAAGACACTCTTGTAGCTGGTGGAAGTAAAACTATTACACTCTTTCAAGAAAGCAATTGGGCCGGGCACGGTGGCTCATGCCTGTAATCCCAGCACTTTGAGAGGCCAAGGTGGGTGGATCACGAGGTCAGGAGATCGAGACCATCCTGGCTAACACAGTGAAACCCCGTCTCTACTAAAAATACAAAAAATTAACCAGGCGTGGTGGCAGGCACCTGTAGTCCCAGCTACTTGGGAGGCTGAGGCAGGAGAATGGCATGAACATGGGAGGCGGAGCTTGCAGTGAGCTGAGATCGCACCACTACACTCCAGCCTGGGCGACACAGCAAGACTCTGTCTCAAAAAAAAAAAAAAAAAAGAAAGCGATTGAGCATTGTGTATCTAGAACCTTAAAAATATTAAGACTTTTGATCTAACAATCTGAATTCTAGGGAAGTTTTCCAAAGATAATCAGGTATGTGACCAAAGAATATTACATGCAACATTATAATGTTGAAAAATTGATCATCTCTTATGTCCCAAGTACAGTGGTTTAATAATGTAAACTGATGTGATGTGATGTGATGCAGCTTTAAAATCATAGCTTGGAATATTATTTGATAACCTGGGAAAAGTTTGTGATATATTAAGTGAAAAGGAGATTCCAAAACTAAATAACCTGATTTTAAAATTAGTAGTAGTAGTGCATTGAGAAAAGGGTTGGAAGGGAATCAATTCAAGGCTATCATTTCTGGATAGTCAGTCTTGGAACACGCCCTGCTCTTAGTAAGGCATGCACTTTTATTTGTTGCTGGAATAAGCAAATGAATAAATTGTGGGGTTATGGATAATTTAAATGTTCTTCTCCATAGGTTTTGGAATTTCCCAAATTTTATACAATGAGAATGTATTTTTATCATAAAAACTAACCATTATGAAAAACATGTAGTGTGTTGACACTCACTGAACAAGATAGAAAAAAACCTAGTATTTTTGTTCAATGTCCTTCAGTTTTACCATTTTCCAAAAGTTTAGAATACTTAAACCAACATTGGCTCATTTCCATTTCATGGAGGGGGCTGGATGGATCCTTTAAAGAGGCCAAATCTTTTGTCATCTCTGGGCTTCAGGACCCTCCTCTGGAAACAGAAGGAACTTAAGGTCCTTTCTGTCCTTAAAAAAAGGAGTTATAGATTCATTCCTGCTCAGTGGTCCTGGTTGATAGAATTATTCCTTCATCAACAGCCTCTGCTAAAGAGCACCCTCAAAATTAAAGTCATGGTAAAAAGCTCTTCCCAGTTTTGCAGACATTTTTGTTTTGCTGCATGACTTTTGGAGGAGAACTAGACTTGTGTCGTTTCCATGTGAACCCACACGTTTTCCAGAGGGCAGACTGTGGTTAGGGCTGTGTCCCTGCGACCTTGTCTCTGCATAACCCAACAGGTCTGCATGAGAATAGGACTTTTCATCTCATTTTCACTGGTTTCATAATTAACCAAGGCACTTCGTATGTGCTAGGGGTCATGCTGGGAATGCTCAGGGTAAGGCTATGGATGGTGCAGCTCAACCCATTTCTTATTTCTGAAAAACATTTGAAGCCTGCAGCCTATGGCTGGAAGGCAATTGAGCTCTATTCATAGAAAGGCAGCTCGATTTCTTTCCATGATATCCTTTCTTGAAAAAGTAAAAAATAAGCTGCTATGTGTCACCTCCAAGTATGGCAAATTGGTGCAGAAATTGTAAAAGAGCAGATCTCTTTACTGAGACACATATCTGTTCCCCGACATCTCCCCTCCAAAGTGCGCCACCTCCAGTGGGCCTCCCTGTCATGCCCGGCCTGTGGACAGCCAGCCCCACCATCCCTCCCACCCCCCGCCCAAAAATGGGGGGTGCCGTGTGGCCTGACAGTCTCTACCAGTCCTGCTTTCCCTTGGTTGACAAGCAAACCCATTTCTGGATGACGGGGAATGTGTCCTCTGCTCGCTGCGTTGTCTGTGGAGCTAGGGGAGGGGAAAGGCCAAGCCATTACTAGGGTACTGGGAGCGGCGAAAAGGCCACATCCTTTCCAGGGAACACTTTTCCTGGAAAGCCCCTGGAGCTTAGTTGGCTCTCATCCTGTGAAGCCTGCTCTAGCCACTAGGGAGCAGTGCTATGAACTCAGCCTGGAGGGAGCCTGAGGGGCAGCTGGCACCATGGAGGGACAGACAGAACAGGCCACTAGGTGCAGACAGGCAAGGAAGGC
Source organism: Hylobates moloch (assembly GCF_009828535.3). NCBI lineage: Eukaryota > Metazoa > Chordata > Mammalia > Primates > Hylobatidae > Hylobates > Hylobates moloch. The sequence goes on from NW_026652322.1 coordinate 1,104,465, forward strand.
AGAGGAGTGGAAAGGAAGATGCCTGGGGTGCATGGAAGTCAGTGCTCTTGGGTGCTGGCATCCTGCCTTCCCGGCCACTGCTAGATCAGGCTGCTGAGCCTGTTGGCCGTCAGGGCCGGACTGTGCCCCATAGGCACGATGACAGTCCCCGTGGACTCCCCCAGGCATCACCAGGCAGCATACAGGTAACAGGCCTGGGAGGTCCCCAACAGCCCAGCTGGACATGCTCGGACACTCTGGGACTCCTTGTTCAGTGGCACAAACTCCAGGACCCAGTGAGGGAAACAGGAACATGCCAGGCTAGCAGTATGGCTAAATCCATTTATTCCAAAATAAAAAGCAAAATAAACAGGAGTCGCATTGCCAGGAAGCCACGACCCCATCCCCGCCTCCTTCCTCTGTCCTATGCTATCAAATAAATTCCCCAGCTGCAAATAACTATTAGAACCTCCCCGCCATGTGCCAGCTCCAATCTCCACTAGGTACGATACAGGGGTGGCCCTACCCCCCAGAATATATAAAACGTTACACAGATACAATATGTACATGGGGGGAGGGGGGCCACTCTCAGCAGCCCGTGCCCTCGCCTGGTCTACAGTTAGCCCCACTGTCCCGCCTCAGCTGCCTCTCTGAGTAAGAAGACGGGAGCCTGAGGGAAAAATTGCTTTGGTGAGAGTAAGGAGGCCATCAGGCCTCCTCCAAGCAAACCAACTCCATCAGCCTCTGCCTCTTAAATAACAATCATCATCATCCAGAAATTAAAGGACTCAGCCCTGGCCAAGGTGGCAAAGGGTCTGTTTGTCTCTCCCCATTAGACAGGGGTCTTGTCTTGCTACTCTAATGGTAAAGGGGTGACTGGGAAGGGGTGGTAGGGACATGGTGGGGGTGGAGCCTCCGGCCCCACTTCTCCAGGCTTTGCTGACAGGGGCCTGCTTTTGTTTTTATTTTTATCCCATAACTTTTTTTTATTAAGTTTTTTCCGTAACTTTTTTTTTTTTTTTGAGATGGAGTCTTGCTCTGTCGCCCAGGCTGGAGTGCAGTGGTGCCATCTGGGCTCACTGCAACCTCCGCCTTCCGAGTTCAAGCGATTCTCCTGCCTCAGCCTCCCGAGTAGCTGGGATTACAGGCACCCGCCACCATGCCTGGCTAATTTTTTGTATTTTTAGTAGAGACAGGGTTTCACCATGTTGGCCAGGCTGGTCTTGAACTCCTGACCTCAGGTGATCTGCCCGCCTCAGCCTCCCAAAGTACTGGGCTTACAGGTGTGAGCTACTGCCCTGAGCCTAGTTCCCTGCTTTTGGATGATGATGATCTTCATCTCATCTGCACCTGCCTCCCCCATTAGACACTTCTCCAGGCTTTGCTGACAGTGGCCTGCTTTTATTTATTTAATTTTTATCACATAACTTTTTTTCACAAAACTTTTTTTGGAATATTTTTCTGTAACTTTTTTCCCACAACTTATTTCCATAACTTTTTTATTTTTATTTTTATTTTTTTTGAGATGGAGTTTCGTTCTTGTTGCCCAGGCTGGAGTGCAATGGCACAATCTCAGCTCACCGCAACCTCCATCTCCCGGGTTCAAGAGATTCTCCTGCCTCAGCCTCCCGAGTAGCTGGGATTACAGGCATTTGCCACCATGCCTGGCTAATTTTGTATTTTTAGTAGAGACAGGTTTCTCCATGTTGGTCAGGCTGGTCTCAAACTCCCTACCTCAGGTGATCCACCCACTTTGGCTTCCCAAAGTGCTGAGATTACAGGCATGAGACGCCGGCCATAACATTTTTTATCCCATAACTTTTTTATCCCATAACTTTATCCCATAACTTTTTAATCTCATAACTTTTTTAACCTCATAACTTTTTAATCTCCTAACTTTTTAAAATCTTATAACTATTTTTTCAGTTGGTGTTCTTTTGATAAACTTTGCGGCTGGGTGCGGTGGCTCATGCCTGTAATCCCAGCACTTTGGGAGGCTGAGGTGGGCAGATCACGAGGTCAGGAGTTCGAGACCAGCCTGGCCAACATAGTGAAACCCCATCTCTACTAAAAATACAAAAATTAGCTGGGCATGGTGGCGTGCACCTGTAGTCCCAGCTACTCGAGAGGCTGAGGCAGGAGAATTGCTTGAAACCAGGAGGTGGAGGTTGCAGTGAGCCGAGATCGAGCCACTGCACTCTGGCCTGGGCAACAGAGTGAAATTCCATCTCAAAATAAATAAGTTAATTAATTAATTAAATGCTTGCATAGTCATATTACAATTTTGTAAAAATAAAAACATTATTTCATGCCAAGCGTGCCCAGCATTTGCACAATCCCAATACTTTTAATACTATAGTTTTCAAGACACACAAAATAAAAATTTAAGGCAAAAACAGCACTTTGCAACAATAACTTATTACATTAGAGTAGCATCACAGCAGTATTCAGTAATGCCACTTTAGGCAAAAGTCTTTCAGTATTTCCATTATAGATTCTGTTTAAAAGAATTCATAAATTGGTAAAAGTCATTATAAGAAAACTTGGCAAATAAACTTTTGGACTGAAATTGGCATTTCTTTCTTTACTTTTCCTTCCCCTAGTTTCTTTCTTTTAAGCTACAGTATTCATATTTTAAAATGTTTTAATTTATTTCAAAACATTAAAATGGCAGTTACATTTTTTAATAGTTATACTATTGTAAAATGACTAAGAGAAAGTTTTAGAAAAACTATATTCTGGATAGGGCTGATTTACATTTTCAAATTTTCTAGAAATTGGCTTTGGTTTAAAATTTTTTTTTCATTTCTGGAAAACCTATTGGTATTAATCAAATACTTCAAAATGATTATCATATACTGCAATCTTTAAATAAACAAGTATTTTGATTCTTTACCTCCTACAGAAATTCAAATTTATTCGGTTGAACTCACATTTTAAAATTCTATGTTTCTGATGAACTCTAACCTAATGTTGCCTGCTAAGCAAGTTGAAAGCTGCCTTACACTGAATGAGAAAGAGAACAAATATCTGGCTGAATGAGGTATTGCAAAAGACTGCATGCACTTTGAAGAAAGACTTAAGTTATTGTAATATGATTTCCATCCTTGTTAGCTTTTTCTTAAATATATGACAAAAATACCTACACAAAAAGTGATATTTCAGTTAATATAGTAAATTTGTTTCCAGACTGACGTTCAGCTTAAATATGCCAGTATGTGATTTAATCCATAGGTACCTGATGAACACATTATTGTCAGATTGGTTACAGATGCTAAACACTATCCGAAGGTCATTCCTAGTCATTTACATTTATCAGTGTAAAAGTGAAGTGATTTGAACTATAAAAATACCTTTGAAATAATTTATCAATGTATTAGGTAAACCCAGTTTCAGAATGATAAAGAAAAACTGTTAGACCAAATAATGTGGCTAATTAACAGTGGTAGGATTTCTAGCCCGATGGTTTAAAATGGACTTAAAGTAACTGTCTTTAAACTGAACTCAAAGAATGCAAAAGCGGCAAGTTCAGAAAATAAAAGGCAAGAACAGGACCTTAAGTCCATTTTAAACCCTCGGGCTAGAAATCGTACCACTGTTAATTAGCCACATTATTTGGTCTAACAGTTTATCATTCTGAAACTAGGTTTATATAATACATTAATAAATTCATACAATTTGGAAGAGTCAGTTGAAGTCACAAGGACCCAATATTTGCATTTTTTTCCCGTAAATCCAGGCAAATCCGTTATTTTATCTGTAAAATAATATTGCTTTCCTATTAATGTCATATTTATAAAAGTATCATGAGGATGCCAAATGGAGATGGTCCAGTAACTAGAAATGCCCACCCCAGGGAGCGCACACACATCTCTCCCTACATCCTAATAATGTGACGTATTTTGGAACACAGACATTAGAACTTCATGAGGTTTTAACTGCTGTTTCTTTCCCAAGCATCATCAAGTTATGATTTAGGCAACATATGACTGAAATAATTCATTCATAATATATAGGCACATTCACATAAATATTGCACAAAACATGCCTCTAACTGAAATTGAAAGGTATGAAAACATATTTCACTCTTCGTAAAGAACTTTGTGAGGAAATAGGACTCTGTGATTGTATAGACACTTTTCCTGATAAGACTTTGACATTCACAAACAGTAGATTGTGCTGCAGTTTGTAAACATTTTAAGTTGTATAAACTTCTCCTTGATTTTCAAATGCAGTATAATACTGTCTACTAAAACTCCTTTTTGTTTCAACTAAGTGCTCTCACATATATTCATTTATAATAAGGCTATTATTTTTTAAAGTGTTTTCCATTGGAGGAAAAGAAGTAAATTCCTATGTCAAAGTAGCCAATGTGGTTGAAGACTAGGTATTAGCCAGAGAGGTCTAGATGGTAAAATTAATCTTCTAGCCTCAAATAAGCTCCGTGAACATAGAGGAATGCCAGGGGTCACACAGCTTTCCTTCACTTGAATTCATTCTTGACTAGAGCCTGTATGCCTGTTTCAGGGACATCTAAACTCTTAAAGGATTTCTTATGATCTTTACTAAATACATTAAGAAGAATGCCAACCAGTGCCCTTTTGTGTACTGGGACACGTAGTCATGTGATTAAAACAGGGAACATGAACTCTGACTTTAAAATATGTGATAGGTATAAATGCTCTAAGCTAGGAAAGGTTTTCCACATCCACAATCAACGATGGGAGCCTTTCGTTCCTCAGAAATAACCCCATTTTAGGTCATCAAAAAAGAGTACAACTGCCACAGCTCATGATACAATATCTTCACGAGCCCAGAACACAGACAAATCCTAAGGGAACTACCATAGTACAGTGCTCATTCTTGGCACCAAAACAAATAAAACACACACTCTATCCTGCACACACCTGCCAGAGCAGGCCACTCTCCTCTTCTGGGAGATTTAAAAAGCTCCCCAAAATGTTATTACTCCCATCCCCAATACACAGAAAAAGGGGGAAAGGCTGTTTCCAGTGCTCCGCCTTTAAACAGCTGTAAATGTCAGTACTCACAGTGGCATATTACAAAGTAATAAACTGCGCCGCGCACTTGAGGGCAAACCACATATTGAGCTAATGAAGAGCTCACTGTGATTAGGATTCGATCAAACATAACAGCAGAACATAAGCAAATTTTATCTGAATTCCGTAATGAATATACATGCTGCACTAACATTAAAAAAGCATGGCAGGCTATTCCAAACCAGGAAGAATAGTTTTGTGCAAATAGTGGGTCCTTGTGTGTTTGAACACCCACCACATAAGGGCAAACTTAATATGCATACTAACGTCCAATAATTATCAAATTGAAAAAGAAACATGCTAAAGGATGCCAGAGTGAACATGAGGGAAAGACCCACTCTCCTTTAACCTTTTACAAATAAAATTGAAACTATAAATTAGAAACACAAATAAACATGAGTGGCTCTAACATTCAAATGAAGTAAATGAATTGTGTAGGAGATTAACAACTTAACTTTTTTTTTTTAATTTCTTGACCAGCTCTTAGATGATGGTGGTGTTTATCTCCCTGTTCTCGGCAGCCCGAAAAGAATGGCATGCAGAGATTGCTGCCCAAGCCGGGGTGCTCCTGGGGAGTCCTGCGTTACAAGAAGCAGCTGCACGATCTGCTGTGCAGTGGAGTTGTTGTGGGGAGAACCCTCCCTGGCCTCTCCTGGTGCAGGCTCCACGCTGTCAGTGAGGCTCACCTCACAAAGATCTTCAGAGAGAGGGAGGAGGGGATCTGAGCGCAGTGCTAGCTCACCCTGCCTGAGGGCTCTACTTGCCACCCTGCTTGTCAGCACACCCAAGCTCTTGTGGGGCTGGGGCTCCTAGAGCAGGCTCATCAGCAGGGTTCTGGGCAGTGGCCAGGAATTTGCCGTGCCCCTCATTGTGGTCTCCCACAAGCCGCAACACCTGCCCCTGCAGCTCCAGCAGGTTCACCTGGAGGGAGGGGTGCTCAGCTGCCATGTTGGTGCCGGCGCCCACGTTCACCCCCACCCCCGCCCCCACAGAGATGTTGCACACCCTACCTTCATCTCCTCCTGGTCCTGGGCCAGCCTGATGATGTCCTCCTCTCCCAGTGCCACATCTTTGGCACTGCCCCCCGGCTCCCATATGGGGTGATGTACTTTCCTGTGGGAGGACACGGCTCAGATGCTGGAGCCCCTTCGACAGCCCTGCAGCTCCCCCTGCCATGCCCTGGCCTCCCGCTCACTCATGGTGTCTGTCTTTCCCGAGAGGTGGAAAAATTGAAGCTTTAGTTTCTCCACCCGCTCCCTGAGGTCCACCTTCTCTTCAGGAGGTCCATAAAGCTGCTCTGGAGCCAAAATAATGGGGTCACATCTCAGGAGCCACCTGCCTTGCCCCACCCCTACCCTTCTTGGCCTATGCCAGGACCTACTCACCTGCAGCTTCTCCATGGCCCCCTGCAGGGCCCGGTGGGTCTCCCCACACACAGACTGACCCCCAGTCTCTGGGGTTGGGGCCGCTGCCTCTGGCTTCTTCTGGGACAAGGCCACGGGGAGCCAGGCACTGGCAGCACACCCTTTGCTCCTCCTGGGCACTGGCTCCAGCGGAGTTGAAAAATGCCACCTGAAGGCAAGAGGTGAGTATTCTTGTAGGGGCATACACAGAACAACCGGGGCAGGGAGGTGGAGTGCAGCCCCTTCCCTTGGGGCCTCAGAGAGTGCACCTGTTGGTCACAGGTGAAATGGTGTCTGATCACTGGCTCCCGGAAGGAGTGAAAGTCCACAGAAATCAGAAGGTGGGAAACCAAGAACATAAGGGGGTCTGGGAGGGACCACAGAGGAAGGTGGCAAAGTGGGGGCAGGGAAAGTCAGGCTCATCATGGCCTCCCGGCTCTCCAGGTCCCCTGGGATGTTCAACATGGGCCGAGGCACCGCCTCCTCCTCACTGTCCAGATGTCCTCCTCCATCTCGTGTCAGGGGTGGCCAGAGGGGTCCTCAGACAACCCAACAAGGGAGGTACAGTGGGCCCACCTCTGCCCCCACCCTCACTGTGTAACCCTGAACCAGCCCCTCCCCAGAGGGGAATGAGCTGTTCTTTATTTTTACTTTTAAGAACCAAGATCTTGCTATATTGCCCAGGCACAGTCCCACTACCAATTGGTGCAGGAATTCTCACCTGCTCCCTTTCTGACCTGGGACAGTTCACCCATCATTAGGCAACCTGGTGGCTCCCTCCTCCAGGAGGTCACCATATTGATGACGAACTTAGTGCGGACACCTGGTCGGCATAATGACCAGCTGTCTTAAAGGTCTCTTCCAACTCCTGAATCCTATGCTGCTAACAGTCCCGCTTTCCACCTAGGTCTCTCTGCTCTTCCTCTGAGTGGTCTCCTGTACCTTCCCCAGGGAGAGCCATGAGGCTCAACTGGGCCTGTATTTGCTGGTTCTGCTGGCTGGTAGCTTCCAGGTGCTCCTAAGGCACCAGCAAAGAGGGTGAGAAGGCACAGAGGTTACCAGGTTGTCCCTCTTGGGGCCCTGTCCTCAGCAACTCCCTCCCCTGGGTCTCCTGCAACTTTTGGCGGGCCATCTTAGCCACCGCTTTGCCCTGAGCTTCCTGCTGCTGCAGCTGGTCCATGAGCCAGGTCTGCAGCAGTAACTGCTGTGCAGCACCTCCTTCTCAGAGGTCAGCTGCTGATAGGCTGCCACCTGCTGCTGCTAAGTGGCCACGTACGGCTTCAGGTGACCCAGGTACTGGCCTCGCTGCTGCTGCAGACTCTGAGCCTCTTGGCTCTTCAGCTCCACCTGCTGGAAGACTCTGGGCGTGAGGGCATGTGGTGGCTGGCTTCCAGATTCCTGGCCCATTAATAGGGTAGCGAGGGCACTGTGGGGCTCTGTGGCCTGCCCAGACCACTGGCCCCTTGCTCCAGGCCTAAGAGACTGCCTCCCTTGCCTAGAGCCCCATGCCTCCTTCTCCAGCCTCAAATCTCACGTCCTTCCAACCACTTAAACTGTAGGTCACAGACTGGCGGAAAAGCAGAGGGAGCCAACACCATCTGCTAAGTGTGCTACATGCCTAATGTTTCCATGTATTATTTCATTTAACCCTCAGCACCTCTGCAAAGAAAATGCTCACTTCCTTTTGAAGTTAAAGAAACAGAGACTTAGAGATGCAAAGTAGTTGAATGATGACCAGTGGAACCGAGGCCGGAACCCAGTTTGAATCTAAGGAGTCATTTTGGTTTTTTGGTATTGTTTTGTTTTGAGACAGTGTCACTCTGTGTCCCAGGCTGGAGTGCAGTGGTGGGATCTCAGCTCACTGCAACCTCCATCTCCTGGGCTCAAGTGATTCTCGTGTCTCAGCCTCCTGAGTAGCTGGGATTACAGGCATGCACCACCATGCCCGGCTAATTTTTTTTTTTTTTTGTAATTTTAGTAGAGATGAGGTTTCGCCATTTTGGCCAGGCTGGTCTCAAACTCCTGACCTCAAGTGATTCTCCTGCCTCAGCCTCCCAAAGTGCTGGGATTACAAGCATGAGCCACTGCACCCAGTATAAGGAGCCTCTTATACCACTGTCTCTTCCTCTGTGATTGGGGGGCTCCATGCCTCTAGCTGGGATGATGATGTCCAGACCTGGGAGGAGCCCAGGGCTACCCACCTCTAAAAGTCAGAGGGCAGGAAGCAAGAAACAGTCATAGGACTGCCCTGGAGGGTGCTGGGGTCACCTGCCCCCAGGCTGCAGCTGTCTCTGGCCTGGCACCTCCCCTCCCCAGAGGCTGGTGCCCGCCTCCCAGACCTTCTTGGATGGGTCAGAGGTTACTGTTCCCTTCAGCTTGCCCAGCTTCTCCTACAGCTCCTTTACTTGCTGCTCCAACTGTGGTGCACTCTTTTTCTCATTCTGGACAGAGAGAAGCAATCAGCAGCCACCCACTGCAACTGGAGACCCCAGAACTTGGTGTCTGCCTCCCATGGCACCGGGAAGGATGGAGGCAGGTTAGAAAAATCATCCCCTTTCTCCCACAGCCATCAGAGCAGGGCTCTGGCTCACAGGTGCCTTAGGAGTACCATTTCATGTGAGGGCTATACTGCCCCATTTTACAGGTGGGGAAACAAAGGCCTGGAGGGCTAGGGAGGAGGGCTGGGGTTGGGGGGCCCAGTCCAGTGTGCCTCAGGGATGGTATGGACTCCGGCAAGGGTCTTGTCATCGGAGGGGATATGTGGCTGGATTGGGGGCCATGACCTTGTGTGTTTTACCTTTTTCCTGGCTGCGGCCAATTTGCCCTGTTGTGTTTTTTCTGACATCGAGGAGTGCGGAGGGAGGCAGGGTTGGGGCCACATCAGCGAAATCCCAGTGAGCACTGCTGAATGCCTCCAGTCACCTTCCAGGCAGCTGTGCAACTGAGCCAGAAGAGGCATAACCAGGGCCCCACTAGAATGCAGAATAGGGGGCATGGCCTTAATGCTCCAAGCCCATTGGTCAATGAGAAAGATGAAAGGGAAAGGAGGCGTGGCCAGCTAGCAGCGTGTCCAGAGGGACCTGTGGCATCATAAGGAAAGCTGCCCATGCAACTGCTGTCCCCGCCCACTCAGAGAGAGGGGAGGGGCTGCCCACTCTGGGAGAGGGGAGGGGCTGGCTTTTGCTTTAAAATCTTTAAAACTGTAAAAAATAAACTTTAAAAAATATACGTGTGTATTCTTTATACATATGTGTGTCTCTGTGTGTGTATCTATGTGTTCCTCCAGAGCTGTCTCCATTATCCAGCTTCTATGCAAGGTCTATAATTTTGGCCTATATTTTTCATCTTCAAATGGAGTACAATAATTACCAGTATTACCTTAACTGAGATACAGATCCTATAAAAATGGAAAATCATAGCATGCTTGATGATTAATGAAGCAGACTATAGTATCCAATGTTCCAATAAGATAAAATAATCACAATGATTTCTCTTTTTTTGGAAAAATGTTTCTTTTATTCTCCTACATTATTAAGATTTTTTTTAAAACAAGAAACATGTCAAATATCTTGAAAAATACAAAGCTTTTGGGCTGGGTGTGGTGGCTTACGCCTGTAATCCCAGCACTTTGGGAGGCCGAGGCAGGTGGATCACCTGAGGTCAGGAGTTCGAGAACAGCCTGGCCAACATGAAGAAATCCCGTCTCTACTAAAAATAAAAAAGCTAGCCAGGCGTGGTGGTGGGTGCCTGTAATCCCAGCTATTTGGAAAGCTGAGACAGGAGAATCACTTCAACCCAGGAGACAGAGGTTGCAGTGAGCCAAGCTCACACCACTGCATTCCAGCCTGGGCAACAGAGCAAGACTCCATCTCAAAAGAAATAAAATAAAATAAAATACAAAATAAGAACACAAAGCTTTCAATTTAATAAGCACTTAAAGCTCTTTACTGGTTTAAAACAAATACAAGGCCCATTTTTCTAGAATCACCTGGCCTAAGCCTTGCAAATGAAACTTAATTTCTCACTTGATGCTTAGCTATGACTTGCAATCATGAAAACCAAGAATTGTGTTATGTCACTGTGTTTCGCTTGTTACCTGAATTCCACACTAGGCTGGGATCAAGGGTTGAATCTTTCATGATTTTCTCCATAACCTGTGTGCTTCTTATCCCAGACCAAATGAAGCTTTTTTCTAGAGTTCTACAATTTACAGTTAATAGACAAGAGTGGTTCTCAGTAATGTAGTCTCTGGACTAGCAGCACCAGCAGCACCTGAGAACTTTTTATAAGTGCAAATTATCAGGCCCCACCCTGGACCTGGTGCATCAGAAACTCTGGCGTAGGGCTCAGCAATCTATGCTGCAGTAATCCCTCCAGGTGTTCAAGAACCTCTGGCATACGGCAGGTAGAAAAATGTGTTTTCTTCTCTAGGTCCAAAGCCAGGGATACTATATGTTCTGTCTTGATATGAAACAATGACATGTAATTAAGACACATAAATCTCCTTCCTACTCCCACCCTCCATCCAATGTGTTTTATTTTTATGAGTTCAATAAGAAAATAAGTGGCAATCAGAGATTTAGTCTAAAACATATATTTACAAGTATCAGTTCTCATCCAGCCTGATCTCATACAAAACAATTTACATCCTCTTATATCTCAAGTTTTAAAAAAGTAACTTCACAATGTAAGACTCAGACACACTAGGAGTTCCATAATAAAACACCAAGTAGATCAGAATGTCCAACCTTACTAGAGAAGAAAAGTGGAATCATTGGCTATATTTTCAAATTGCATTCAACAAGAAATTTAAGTTTTGAATTTTTTTCACCTTCATACTTACAAGTTAATAGAATTAAACCAGAATATGCCATTCTTACAAATCCTCAAGCCAGGCAAAATTTTACTGTATTACTTCTGGCTTTCAATGAATATAAAGCAGACTCCCGGTAGGCACATTTTGTATACCTGCAAAGATGCAGAACTGAACAGTTCCATCTGTTCAATATTAAAACAAAAGTCCTGTAAACCTCGGATGGTGAGTGTAATACTTCAGCACTAGCACCAAAGCCTCAAATATGAAAAGATACCAAGAACACCACTAGCAAACAAAAGTGAGCTCTTGGCTGGGAGCACTAGTTCATGCCATAATCCCAGCACATTGGCAAGCTAAGGTGGGAGGATTACTTGAAGTCAGGAGTTCAAGACTTGCCTGGGCAGCATAGCAAATTCACATCTCTACAAAAAATTTTTAAAAATTAGCTGGGCATGGTGGCACACACCTGTAGTCCTAGCTACTTGGGAGGCTGATGTAGGAAAATCGCTTGAGCCCAGGAGTTCGAGGCTGCGGTAGCTATGATCATGCCACTGCACTCCAGCCTGGGTGACAGGGCAAGACTTAGATAATTACAGTCTGTCCTACTCCTGTTTACATTAAAATCACCAAGTTAAAATGCTTTCAATCAGCAGGATAAAAATTAAGTGAAATATGACTTTGGAGGTTGGCCAGAAAATAGAAAATGGAGAAACAGGCACTTCCCACAAGAATAAAAATGGCCAATAAAAGCATGTAAAAAAAGATTCAAAAGCACTAGAAACTAAAGAAATGTAATGAAATGTAATGAAAACAATGAGATTTTCTGCTTAAAGACTAGCAAAGAGGACAAATGGAAGGGGGAAACTGGAGCTCTGTCTCTGTTGCTGGGAGTATAAACTGAACCAATTTTCCTGCAGTATAATTTGAAAATTTCTGTTAAAAACACTAAAATTGTTTTATGTTATTTTCCTCCAGAAATTCTACCTCTAGGCCGGGCGCGGTGGCTCAAGCCTGTAATCCCAGCACTTTGGGAGGCCGAGGCGGGCGGATCACGAGGTCAGGAGATCGAGACCATCCTGGCTAACACGGTGAAACCCCGTCTCTACTAAAAATACAAAAAATTAGCCGGGCGTGTTGGCGGGCGCCTGTAGTCCCAGCTACTCAGGAGGCTGAGGCAGGAGAATGGCGTGAACCCGGGAGGCAGAGCTTGCAGTGAGCCGAGATTGTGCCACTGCACTCCAACCTGGGGGACAGAGCAAGACTCCGTCTCAAAAAAAAAAAAAAAAGAAATTCTACCTCTATAAATTCAGTCCAAAAATGCTTGCTCGAGTCCATTAAAATGTATATATAAGAAAATTTACTTCTAGGGTGGCAATGATTAACTTAATATACATCCAGCTATTAAAAATGGCGATGCCAAGGATATATTTACTGCCATAGAAATTTACTGCCCAAAACAGTGACAAAAGACTATATGTTATGATACTACTTTTAAAAATGTTTATATGCATAAAGAAGTATAAAAACCAACAAACCAGAATGTTTTGAGTGGCAAAATTAAAGACTTTTCTTCATATTTTGTCTTCCAAATTATTACAAAAGAATGTGATTTTCTTTTTTTTTTTTGAGATGGAGTCTTGCTCTGTCACCCAGGCTGGGGTGCAGTGGCGCGATCTCAGCTCACTGCAACCTCCGCCTCCTGGGTTCAAGCAATTCTCCTGCCTCAGCCTCCTGAGTAGCTAGGATTATAGGCATGCACCACCACACCCGGCTAATTTTTGTATTTTTAGTAGAGACGGGGTTTCACCATAATGGATAGGCTGGTCTCAAACTCCTGACCTCATGATCCACCCACTTCGACCTTCCAAAGTGCTGGGATTATAGGCATGAGCCACCATGCCCGGCCTCTAAGAACGTGATTTTCTTTACAATCAGAGAGAAGTATTATTTTCATTTATTTATATTTAAGTTTTTTTAATTTTCCTTATTTTTTCTCATGTATGTATCACATGCAGTCTAGAGAGCTTGAATCCCTGCCTCTTGAGGTGAATCGGCCTATTTCTGTCTCTATAAATTTGCCTTTTCTGGACATTTCAAATCAACAGAATTATACAATATGTGGTCTCATGTCTGGCTTTTTTACTTAGCTAATGTTTTTGAGGTTGATCCATGACATGACATGTTTTGGTAGTTTGTTCCTTTCATTACTGAGTAGAAGTCCATTGATGGATATAGCATATTTTGTCAGCAGAGAGCCTTTTAAACTTGGATTCCAACTTCCTGTGGTCTAAATGAAACCCTCAGAACACAGGACTTACAGGCGAAGCTGCTGTATATGTCAACATAACTACTTATCAGAACCAGCTTTGTCATCAGGAGCCTGAACTGCTGCAGGAATTTTCATCATTTTGCAACTTAACTTTTTTTTTTTTTTTTTTT
>NW_026652322.1:1118216-1119495 GCF_009828535.3 Hylobates moloch
GCACCACCATGCCTGGCTAATTTTGTATTTTTTAAGTAGAGACAGGGTTTCTCCACGTTGGCCAGGCTGGTCTCGAACTCCCGACCTCATGTGATCCACCCGTCTTGGCCTCCCAAAGTGTTGGGATTACAGGCATGAGCCACCCTGTGTCTGGCCTGCAACTTATTTTTTACAAGCAAATTTTGTGCTACTACATGTCAGGACTTTTGAAGCATCTGATACATCCATTTAATAAGTATGAGCATGTGGCTAAATGGACAAGAAGGTGAAACCATCCATGCTACATTGCATATTTTTTCCTCCCCTAGACTGGACCAGGGAATCTCTCAACTTTCTTGAGTATCCTGTCTCCATTTACAAAGCTGAACAGTATTAAAGATCCTGCTGCCTTTGTTAGGCAGAGTTGGAGGGGAGGCCCAACAGCAATGGTGGAGAGGAAAAAGAGAGTGGAGCTTGTGGAACAGGAAGCCCCCCCCCACCCAGCACCAGGGTCCGTGCAGGACTCCCAGCTGTTGAGGATGTTGTGGATGGGGAAGTGCTGATGGTGTCACCAGGCAAGCCTAGCACCTCCAATGGGCCCAGAAGGTCTTGACTTTGGACCCTTACCCCTGTTTCACAAGTGTTTAAAAGCTGTTTTTGCTTTTGTTATTTTCCCGAATACTCATTACTTAGTAGGTAGTTATTAATCTTTCTTTGGGAGAGGGACAGGGCTTTAAAACTGAAGAACATAATTTTCATTAAAATATCAAAAATAGAAAAAAGTTACTTTAGAAACAATTTGCTATATAAACCAAATGGCAGCTGTTGAGAATCTCAATAAAATGTTAAATGCATTTGCTGCTTTTAGAAGAAATAAAGAAAAAAAATTAGATGAAATAAAGAAAAAAACGCATTTGCTGTCAGTGGTACCCTTTTACCTAAGGTTGGCAATGTGTCATCATACTGTGGTGGGGGGTATGTGTGGTGTATATATGTGAAACTTTTCATCTCAGGATAGATCATAGTCTTAGTTGCAGTTTTCCTTCCAAATAGGGTTACAAAGTAGTAAAACATGAACTTGGAAGTGACAGACCTGAGTGAATCAGCACAGCTTAAAAAAAATCCAATAAAACTAACTTTTAATAATCCTTAGATTGGTTTTTGAAACAATAGATATAATTATTTACTCTAAGCATCTGGTTATGATTTTGAAACAATAATACATACTGTCTCCACCTTTTTTTTCTTTTTCTTTCATTTTTTTTTTTTTTTTTTTTTTTTTTTATGGAAATAGAGGTTT
>NW_026652322.1:1119595-1123398 GCF_009828535.3 Hylobates moloch
TTTTTTTTTTTTTTTTTTTTTTTTTTTTTTATGGAAATAGAGGTTTCATCCGGAAAACCCTACTGACTTTTTTTTTTTTCGGACATGGTCTCACTCTGTTGCCCAGGCTGGAGTGGAGTGGTGGATCTCAGCTCACTGCAGCCTCAACCTCCCACCTCAGCCTCCCCAGGAGCTGCAACCACAGGCACCACTGTGCCCTGCTAATTTATTATATTTTTTGTACAGATGGGGCTTTTCCATGTTGCCCAGGCTGGTCTCAAACTTCTAGGCTCAAGCGCTTCACCCACTTCATCCTCCCAAAGTGATGTGACTATAGGCATAAGTCACTGTGCCCAGCCTGCAGTGACTTTTTAAAACATAAGTTGAAGCATCTCTTCTTAACTCCTTTAATTGGAGGTATCTCTTCTCTCATTCTCCTTATCTTTAGTGTTCCCCCCAGAGTTCACTGCTGACTGGATGTACAACATATATTTCAAAGTCAAGGCTGGGTGCTGTGGCTCACGCCTATAATCACAGCAATTTGGGAGTCAGGGCAGGCAGATCGCTCGAGTCCAGGAGTTCTAGACCAGCCTGGGCAACATGGCGAAACCCTGTTTGTATTAAAAATACAAAAAATTGGGCGTTTCCGGGAGCGCCGCGTGGAGTTGGTGTCGGCCGCTTTTGGCATGGCGGCCTTTTCCGGCCTGGCTGGGCCAATCCTGTCGCTGAACCCACAGGAAGATGCGGGTTTCAGAAGGAGGTGGCACAGGTTCTGCGCGTAACCCGGCGAAAAAAACAAGAACAACTTACTCCTGGAGTGGTCTATGTGTGCCACCTACCTAACCTACTGAACAAAACCCAGATCCTTTCATATTCCTCCCAGTGTGGCACTGTTACAAGCTTCAGACTATCCAGAAAGAAAAGGACTGGAAATAGCAAAGGCTATGCATGTGTGGAGTGTGAGTCTGAGGATGTTGCCAAGATAGTTGCTGAAACAATGAACAACTACCTGTTTGGTGAAAGACTCTCGGAGTGTCATTTTATGCTACCTGAAAAAGTACAGAAAGAACTCTTTGAAGACTGGGATAGTCCGTTTAAGCAGCCATCATATCCATCAGTGAAACGGTAATAATCAGAATCGGCACTTACACAAAAGCTGCGGGTGGAGGGGAGATTTAAAAAGAAAGATTACTCAGGAAGAAATTAGCTTAAAAAGGAATTGATTATGATTTTCCTTCTTTGATTTCACAGAAAACAGAAAGTATTTCAAAAACAAATAATCGGACATCTACAAAACGCCAGGTTTGCCGGGCGCGGTGGCTCACGCCTGCAATCCCAGCACTCTGGGAGGCCGATGTGGGTGGATCACCTGAGGTCAGGAGTTCGAGACCAGCCTGGCCAACATGCTGAAACCCTGTCTCTACTAAAAAATACAAAAATTAGCCAGGCATGGTGTCGGGCACCTGTAATCCCAGCTACTCGGGAGGCTGAGGCAGGAGAATCGCTTGAACCTGGGAGGCAGAGGTTTCAGTGAGCCGAGATCACGCCATTGCACTCCAGCCTGGGCAACAAGATCGAAAGTCTATCTGAAAACAAACAAACAAACAAACAAACAAAAACAAAAGGCCAGGTTTTACGTAAGAAGAAGCAAAAGGTTTTAGGCACTCTTGACACTCCTGAGAAGACTGTGGATAGCCAGGGCCCCACACCGGTTTGTACATCAACATTTTTGGAGAGACGAAAATCTGAAGTGGCTGAAATGAACGATGATGATGAAGATAACAAAATAGTTTTCAAACAGCCCATATCCTGTGTAAAAGAAGAAATACAAGAGACTCAAACACCTACACATTCACAGAAAAAAAAGATGAAGAAAAAGCAATCAGTGACTTTCAATGTATTATATATAATATTTCTTCTGAAAAACATAATATTTTTATGAGAAAAAATACAAAAAATTAGCTAGGCGTGGTGGCTCATGCCTGTAGTCCCAGCTACTCAGGAGGCTGAAGTGGGAGGATCACCTGAGCCCAGGAAGTTGAGGCTGCCGTGAGCCATGAT
This sequence comes from Hylobates moloch, assembly GCF_009828535.3. Taxonomy (NCBI): domain Eukaryota; kingdom Metazoa; phylum Chordata; class Mammalia; order Primates; family Hylobatidae; genus Hylobates; species Hylobates moloch. The sequence goes on from NW_026652322.1 coordinate 1,121,636, forward strand.
CATGCCACTGCACTCCAGCCAAGTCAAGTCATTACATTTATCTTAACCTATTCTAGGCTGGCTTAAGAGGGATTTGTATTAAGAATACAATAGGCAATCTCATAGACATCTAAGTACAGAACTCAATATATGACCACACCATGGAAGGACTATGCTGGGAGGTGATTTTTCTCTCCTGCATGCCTTCACTCTGGACTTCTGCTCCATGCTTGTGCTTTGCTTTGCAGATGGACATTCGGCACGTGCTCCAGGCTCCTCCAGCCTCTGAGGCTTTGGCTTGCCCTGGCAGTACCCCTGGTTCCAGTGTTACTGGGCTTTTCCATACAGATGCTCCTCTGCAAAAAATTTATTGAACACTCTCTGTGTCATTTCCAATTGGCAGGATAGAGAATCTGATCTGCCTAGCAGTGGGGGTGGGAGTTTCCTAGTTGTCCCTGGATTTGTAGTGCTGCCCTTTCCAGAGACTCTAGGAGGGGCCAGATATCCAAAAAGAGGGTGTGGGTGGGGAATCAGTAGTACAGTCTACTTCAACAAGAAAGTATAAAGTAAAGGCGGTGGCTCACGCCTGTAATCCCAGCACTTTAGGAGGCCGAGGCAACCGGATTACTTAAATTCAGGAATTTGAGACCAGACTGGGCAACATGGCAAAACCCCATCTCTACTAACAATACAAAAAATTAGCTGGGCATGGTGGCACATGCCTGTAGTCCCAGCTACTTAGGAGGTTGAGGTGAGAGGCTTGCTTGAGCCCAGGAAGTTGAGGCTGCAGTGAGTGGAGATCACCATGCCACTGCACTCCAGCCTGGGTGACAGAGTGAGACCCTGTCTCAAAAAAAAAAAAAAAAAAAAAAGTTTAAAGTAGAAGCATCTCTATGCATGATTGAAGCATGCTTTCCATATATTTTTTTCCAACTTGCCTTTTTCCTCTCTAAAATACTGTACCTTAAGCTCTTCCTTGTTATCAAGTGCTCATAAGCATTATTTGAATGGTTGTATCAGAATCCATTATCTGGACTCATTGTCATTTATCCATCTGCAGTTGCTGGAGATACTGCCCTTTCTGCCACGCTCAGTCACCCTTCTGACCTTGCTCTGTGTCCAGTTATCTACTAATACACATACTGGTCATTTAGGACTTATAGTTAAGAATAAATAGTTATCATAGTTCCTAACACTTCAAAAAGAATGTATCTTCCTAAAAATAGAATGGCTTGGTGGTTATGATAATTTTAAAGCAAAATAGACAAATCAATATTGAAGTTAACGTTTTGCTTTCTTCTTGTATCTATTTTTCACTTCTCTGTGATTTTGATGGGTAAAGTTTCATTTGGAAGGATTTTTATTTCAAAATAGAAATAGCATATGCCATGAGAATGGGAACTCTGAAAGGTTCAACTTTCTAGTCATTAGTTTCCTAAGATTGTCACAGAAGCTACTGATAGTCAATCATGATTGGCCTGTAGGGAAAGTGAGTTAACATTATGTACAACTTAAGCACTTTACTTTCTATCAGCTATGGAAAAATAAGTGATGTGTTTGGAAAAGTATTGGGGTAGGAGTTAGGAAGCTTGACTGTTAGTCCAACCCTGCTTCTTCAGCTGAGCACACCTAGGCAATAACTCAGCAGCTATTTCTTAAATACCTAATGAGTTTCAGACTTTGCTGTTGGTCTGGGAATATAGACATAGATATTGCATTCATGATTCTCCAAGGCTCCCCTCCTCACCCTGGCTCACAGTGAGCTTTCTTTTTTTTTTTTTTTT